>NW_012267360.1:565781-644206 GCF_000151885.1 Dipodomys ordii
AAGAAAGAAAGAAAGAAAGAAAGAAAGAAAGAAAGAAAGAAAGAAAGAAAGAAAGAAAGAAAGAAAGAAAGGAAGGAAGGAAGGAAGGAAGGGGGAGTGAAGGAAAGAAGGGAGGGAGGAGGAGAGAAGGAAAGGGGAAGGAAGAGAAAAAGAGAGTAAGAGTGGGGGAGTGATAGAAGGGAGGGAGAGGAAGAAAGAGAGAGAAAGAGAAGAAGATGGAGATAGGGAGGAAGAGAGGAAAGGAGTGAGGGAAGGGAGGGAGGAAGATATGAAAGAAGGAAGGAAGGAAGGAAGGAAGGAAGGAAGGAAGGAAGGAAGGAAAAATCATTCATAAAATTATCTCTCAATGATGGTTTCAATTATTTAATGTTTTATATTTTCCAAATTACCCACAGTAATATGTCCTATATAATACATAATACATACAATTTGGTTCCAATAACAATTTAACAATTTATGATTACACTCGTATTTAGCTATTGTCATTATTTTAGGAAATTTAATTTGTCAACTGCCCATAATATAGATGTACATATTTATCTTAAATCATTTTTATTTAAGCAATTTTATTTTTTAGTTTGGTGGTCAGTTATTAAAATTTGATTCTTAGCTTATTTATCATCAAAGAAATAGTTTTGATCCAATGAGATTTTATTGACCCTTCCAGAGTCAGGAAAAGTATAATTCTATCCCATTTGTAATAGAAATAGAGTCAAATTCCTCATCTGTCCACCCCATTATCGATGCACAAGAGACCAAAATTAAGCAAGGCTCACCTGCATCAGTTATTCATTCTATCTTAGTACATAACTGGGAAAAATTGGCCACTAGATATTAAATTTTACCGCTTATGTATTCCAGAGAGCTCTATAAATGTATGCAAACTTCCTATATGTATATTTTAAATGCAAATTTCTGTGACAATTTTATGAACAGCTGTAGAGTTCAGAAAAAGTGCATTTCCTAATTCATACTATCTATATGCAAAGTCACGGAAAATATCAGATGCTCTATGCTATAGCTTGTTTCAGTCAAGTATAAACTGTTTGTATTTATAGCACCAAGCACTCTGTTTCCTAAACCCAAAGACAAAAGTTATCCTGCTGTTTTGAAAGAACCATCTTTGAGAAGAATGATACTCTTTCTTCTCAAAGATGAAGAAGAGTTGCCTCAAATAAAAGGAAGAAAATTATGACTGTTCAATTGAAGGAATGTGTAAGAAAATGAAATGAGCTGAAATTTCACTGAGACATCAAGAACCGTAAAATTGAATATCACACGGAAATCAGAGCTACATATGTAGTCTAGCTATAAAGTTAGGAATACAATCAACCATAAGTAAACCACTTAACACTTTTGTTAAGACATTTGGAGTACTTAAAAAAATTGAAAGAACCTACTCTGCCTCTAAGATCCAGTCAATTTCCTTACTCCATAGTAGTCAATAAAATCTTTGGCACCTACGCTACATTTAAAGCATTGGATGGGCATATCCTGGCCATAGGAAAGAAAGCAAACAGAGGAACAATGATCAGGAATGGACACTGTGTATTTTTTCCTCTTCAAGTCAATGAAATATACTTGGAATAATGATTTCTTACTGTGAAAAAAATGTGCTAATTGTACATACTGCATCTTCTTTATTTAGATGACCTACACTTACTATACTTATGAAGATTGTACTGAGCTTCAGGTACTGTTAAGATTTTCAAAAAATACACAGTTACCATTTGAATTATTGCCAAATATGATGCAGAAACAAAATGATGATTGTGAAGTGACCGCACTAAAAAGACTTGCCATTGTTTTGTGTTGGTCTACTAGAAACATAATAAAAATTTACAACTTTATATCAAAAATTAATGTAAAGCTGGTTGCAGGTGACTCACACCTGTAATCCAATGAACTCAGGAGGCTGAGATCTCAGAATCACTGTTCAAACCCAGCCCGGGCAGAAAAGTCTCTGTGAAACTCTTATGTCAAACCAACCACTCAAAAACTGGAAGTGATGCTGTGGCTCAGAGTCCTAAGTGGTATCCTTGAGTCAAAGAACTCAGGGACAGTGCCCAGGCTCCTGGTCCCACAACTGACAATATTAATAATAATAATAAAATCTGATAATATAATACAGATATGTAAATAATCCCCAATCTCCAGTCTTTCTTATAGCATGATGCTCTAGAGTTGAGAACCTTTTTTTCTGTCATTTTTTCTGTATTTATATTATAATTTTCTAGCCATATAAAGTTATAAACACAAAAAGATCAGGCCATAAGTAGACAATGATAAGAAGCATATGTATCTGCCCTATCATGTGCCAAATGATGACCAGGGTCTTGTATGGCCTCAGGACAGATGTTTCTCACCAATACTAGTTTCTCAGTAGCTATTACATACAAAATCTTGACAGGACAAAAGAGCTTTATGGATGATAAAAAGAGCTTTATGGATGATAACTTTATCAATGAAGAATATGGCTAGTCAATACAATATTAAAAATATTAGAAAAAATATCCAAGTTAGGATTTATCATCTTAACTACTATTTTGATTTTCCTTGCAGTACTTGAGATCAAATCCTATGTTGCAAGCACAGGAGTAAAGCCCTCCACCTCTGAGCTACATCTTTTTAAACTGAAGCAGGAAAAAGCAAAGTACATAAATTGAAAGTATAGTGGTAATTTTATTCCAAACTGAAGTAGTGATCACCAATGGGATGTGTGAGCCTACCAAGTATTTACAGCATCTACAATTTTGGAATAATACTGGATTTGTCATTTTCATTTCTTGTTCTACATTTTGATATGGGATTAGTGATATTCACAAAGGAAATGGAAAAAAAAACCAACATGCTAAAATGCCAATGAAAACTTTCTGAAATGTCAGGAGCTAGGATACAGTTCAGTGGCAGACTGCTCTCCAGTACAAGTAAAATAAAATAAAAATTGAATAAAGATAAGTCAACTTGCTCCAATTTGCTAAAGACATGATCCTATATTTTAGAAGACCTAAAGACTCACCAGGAAACTCTGACATCTGGTATCACTTTGAGAAAAGTAGTAGGATACAAAATCCATATGCAGAGCTCAGCAGTTGTGCTACATATCAATAATGACCACACTGAAATAAATAATGACCACACTGAAATAAATAAAGAACACAACCCCATTCACAGCACAGCAGCCAACATAACCATTAATGAAAAGCAATGATGGACTTAAGCTATACCATGTCACAATATCAGACTTAAGCTGTATTATAGAGCCATAATAACCAAAACAGCCTGACTCTGTCACTGAAGCTGACCTATATATAGACCAATGGAAGTGAAGAAAAGACCCAGAAATAAATTCACACATTTATAACCATCTAATTACCAACAAAGGAGACAAAAATCTACAACAGGGGAAGAAAACAGCTTCTTCAACAAATGGTGCTAGGAAAATTAGATATCTCCATGTAAAAGTGATGGAAGCTGGATTTTTATATCTTACTCTGTATAAAAATCAACTCAAAATGTATCAAAGATCTTTAATCTAAGATGTGAAATTTCCTAGAGGAAAACATATAGGAAATATAACAAAATAACATCATAGTGGTCTGGATATAATCGTTTAAACATCAGAGATTAAGGCAAGAAGATTGTTAGTTTGAGAACACTAAATAACCTTAGATCATCTAATGTTGAAATTGACAGTTACTTCAATCTAGTAGTTTGTTGTACCTTGTGTATATGTAGTGTTTGAAATTTGGCAAGTGTGTTTCATCTAGAAAATTTGAAATATTTTGACATCTCTCCTATTTGCTATGGCACGTGGAGTGCATCTGTGCACTGCTGGTTTTGTTTCTGAATGTGTTTAATACAGAAATCTCCATTCCCTTTCTTCTTTGGCTAGTTCTCTCTTGAATTCAATGATTCAATGGTTTTTAGTTGAGGCTGGAATAGATTTTACCTGTCTCTTAAGTGGTAATGAAAACCTCTAAGTATTATAAAGCTACTAGTCAATATGTTCTGATTCTCAGACAGGAGACTGCAAAAGATTTTTCAATAATCATAAATGAAGCCAGAATCAAGTAAGGGAAAGGAGATGAGCTTGTATGAATAGAAGAGAAGGATCAGTGAAAATGTGGATCCTGATAAGTGGCAGAATTCAGCAATTTTCTCATCAGTAGCATCTTTGTCCTTACCCAGGAAGAAGTACATCAGCCACCAATCTACTTTGGAGCTCAATAGTGGGTCAAAATGTGCAAACAACAAAACATTTACATCAGAACAAATTAGAACAGCCAACATTTTAACAGAAGTTCTCAGAACCAAGAAATCAGCAAACACTGCATCCTGATTTATTGTGTTTTCTCAATTTTCAGAAATGAGTTTGGTGTGGGCAATTTGCTTGTTTCTCATTCCTAGAGTATCATCTCTTCAAGTAACTTGATATCGGAGAGACCAAAATTTATCATCACAATGTCACTTTATGAATAAATAAGTACATAAGGAGGTAGAGAGTGGGCTATTTATAAACTAAAATGCATATATGATATGCATTTGGTGTGTGTGTGTGTATGTGTGTGTGTGTGTATGTGTAAAGTGGGTAAAGCCAATTTTGCCTCTCCCAAATAACATTATCTAATCAGTCAGCATCAATCAGAAACCACTTAGTCAGTGTACCTAGAAGTAGCCTGATGATCCTTCCCCATTCCTTGAGCATGTTGAATCCTGGTTCTTTATCAAGTGATAAAATACTGAGAAATAAAATATTTTCTCCTTCATAGCTCTGCAATGATGAAATAGCTCATCTTCCTAATGCAGCTCCAAATAAAATATATTACTTATTCTTTTCCAAATCTCTGTTTTTTCTCTTTTGCATCCCTTTCTTTATCTATAATCTTCAGTTATATGAAATAATATCACTAATTATGATCAAATCAAATGTATATGTTACTGATTTCTAGAAAATTCCACCAATTAGGTATTGAGCTAGTTGATTTTTAACTCTGCTAAGTTGACCTTAATTTTTCTGAACTGAAATGACCACATATTGTTCTTTCTCTGTACCAGCTATATTTTAATGATCACAAGGCTTTAGGTCAAGGTTAACACTAGAAATTAATCCTTTCTACATCAATTCTGGTAACTCAATCCCCTAAAAAAATGCATTCACTTTGCGAAGACACTCACGAGACTTCTTAGAATCCTACTTACACTGTTCATAATAAGTTTCATAGGGCTGGGATGTAGTTCAGTGGCAAAGAACTTGTCTAGCAAGTACAGCATACTGGATTTGATGCCCCAGTATTAAAACAGAAAAGACCAAATAAAAGGTATATAATAGCTACTTAGAATATTAGGCTGGATGTTAGCATTTTCATTTCTTTGAAAAAATACTTAGAGCAAAATAAATTACAAGAGGAATGATTTGTTTTGGCTAAGAGTTTCAATTTGCAGGCCTTAAAACTGTTAATTCTGGGCCTATGTTGAAGTGGATCATAGAAGCTGGGACATGTGCTAGAGAACCCTTATTTTATATCAAAAGGTAGAAGTATATATATATATATATATATATATATATATATATATATATATATATATTTCAAGGTCATTCCCCCCACCCTCAAGACCATATGCTTCTTTCCACTGAACTTCAATTCTAAAAGTTTCCAGAACCTCCCCAAATAGTGTCATCCACTTGGAGCCAAGCCTTCAACAATGAACCTGGTGATACATTACTTCCATGTCCTTTCTGGTAAACCTCTCTTGAAATGTCAGCTGTAAGACCAATTAGCAAAGATTTGGGACAAGAGCAACGGATTTAATATGGAAGCATAATCCCATCCAAGTTAGCCAGATGCCTTCATTGGATATTATCTGTTCTCTCTTTCCAGACCCTGCTATAATATGCAATTCCTTAAGTTGCCTTGTCAAATATTCAGAACGAAAGCTCTCATAGATAGCCTCCAACACATCTGGACCTCAGAAACAGCTGCCCATCACAAGTGTTAGTATAATCCAAGTAAGAAAGCTTGAAAACAAAAACACTTGAAATACACTAGAGATGATATAATTTCTGTACCTCAAAGACTCAACATTCAAATAAATTCCTTAAAATTTTCTCTTTATTAAATATGCACACTTAGAAGTGTGTATGAGTATGTATATATTTGCTTGTGTACTAGCTTCATTCATGATGAACCAGAGTTGGAAGTATTCAAATAACCTTTATCAGGTAAATACATAAACTATAGTATATCCTGAAAATGCAGCATTATGCAATTTAAAAAGAAGAATCAACTCATGACAAGACATACAACAAAATTAAAAGTAAAAGATTATCTGAAAAGATACGTACCATACTATTCCAATATATGATATTCTAGATGGTCCAATATATGATATTCTAGAAAAGGCAATAGATGGACAAAGAAAATATCAGGAACCATGTGACTCAGCTGGTAGAGTACCTGCCTATCAAGCTAAATGTCCTCTGAAAGCCTCAGTACTTCAAAATCCAAACAAGGTTTGAAGGGAGGAAGATGGTGGTGTAGAAGCTGGAGGCTAAACAAGTTCTCACATAGAAAGCAGTTTTAGTGTTCCAGAAAACAGTCTTAGGCTAGAGAATCACACCACGTGGCATCAAAGTACAGAGAGTTTGTCCAGAGAGGAAAAATCCAGGCAACTTGGTT
Organism: Dipodomys ordii; assembly: GCF_000151885.1. NCBI lineage: Eukaryota > Metazoa > Chordata > Mammalia > Rodentia > Heteromyidae > Dipodomys > Dipodomys ordii. The sequence continues at coordinate 572,462 of NW_012267360.1, forward strand.
AAAGAGACAGATCAGAGCACTTGCTTGTGGCCATGGCAGCAGTGGCTGTGGCTACTGCTGTGGCTGCCATATCAACAGTGAGAGCCTAGGACAAAAGTGCCAGACACAATGTGTTAGCGGATTCTACTTACCACCAGCAAGAACTGACAAGGAACAGAAATATTCATCCTGCTGAATGCAGACCATGGATGGCCCAGAAACAAAGAGTCTGGCCTGAGTAACCACAAGGCAAGACAATCTCACTTCTTCTCAAGGAACAGCAGGGGGAAGGTAACCCCTCCCCAACCACCAGAGAAGAACTCCATCTTTGATATTGACAAAGGCCCAGCCCAAGCAGCTAACTCCAACTCAGGCTTTGAAAGAATACCATAGGAGCCATTAAACAGATGACAGGAATCTGACCTGCCTGGCTGAGCTCCACCCAGGGGAAAGTTGCCTTTCCTAAGCAGTAGAAGCTCTGCCCCCAGAGGTAGCTCTGCCCCCAGTGGAGTTACTTTCTTCACTAGGTAAACAGAGCCAGAGGATGCCCCTCCCCACTACAGCCTAGGCAGCAGACTCAGCAGCAGGAGGGGTAAAAGACAAATGAACATTACAACTTTGGTCGTGGGGGGAGATGGGGGAGAGGGAGGGGAGATAGAAAGGATAGGAAGGGGAAACAAAGGAGGAGGCAACAATGCTTGATAAGAAATCTACTCATTATCTTGCCCTTGTAATTTTAACTCCTCTGTACAGTATTTTCACAATAGAAAGAAAGAAAGAAAGACAGACAGACAATTGAAACTCAGTAAACATAAATCCTGAGAATGGCTCCAGGCTAGGCTCTGAGTGTCTCAGGAGCTAGCACCTCAGGGATAAGTTGCAGATTGCTAATAAGTCTTAACCCTATCCACAACCTAGCCTCATCACAGCAACTCCAAGCTGGAGGAAACAGCCATCTCCCTCTTTTGCAATACTCAAAGTAGATCTCCCTCCCACTGACCTAGCCTGGGAGATGGGTCACAAAGTACTGGGTAAGGCAGAGTTTCTTTCTGCCTGCTCAAACAAACTGATTGAAGAAACTAGTCAAGCCACAGGAAAACCAAACACAAGCAGACCAGAGACTACACAAAGAGACTGGTTAGAGACAAGGGAGATACAAGATCCTCCCCTCCCCCCCAAAAAAAACCATTGAACTCATTTTTCTACCTAATTTTTTAATTAAAAATATTTTTTATTTCATAATATTAATTTTAGGTGTGTGTGTGTGTGTGTGTGTGTGTGTGTTTTAATCTCTTTTAACCTTTGGTCCTTTTTTTTTTTTTGTATAACATATGACTGTTTTACTCACTCGCAGATATATACATGTCAATGATTATTAGACCTTATCCTTCATTGTGTGAATAATTAATTCAGAAATTGATTACTCAATTCAAACCTCTAAGGCTTAACTCCTTTAATAGTAGAATTATTTCTTTATACTTATATAATTTTTAAGTATTCCATTTTTGTTTTTTTTCATTTTTCCTCTTTATCTCTCTTCTCTCATTCTATTCTTTTCTTCTACCAATATTATTTACTTACACTAACATAATTTTTAAATTTTTCATTTTTAAAATTTAAAATTTTATTTTTTCATTTTTTATTATTTCTTTATCTCTCTCCTTTCATTCTGTTCTGTACATTTCCTCTCTGAAATTAGGGCTTGGTTAAATCCCTGCTTTCCTTTTACCTCTCCACATTTCTCTAATCCTATTTTTCCCCACAATTTTCCCTAAGTCCATTAATTTCTGGTCTGCTGAATTCCTCTTTGATGTTCTTAGGCCATTAATGAAAAGTTGTATGATGATGAACTAGATTGTACCTGTTCAACTAGATTGTCTCTTCAGCCATTTTGCCTGTGTCAATCAATCTGTGCAACTACAGGGCTCTGGTTGATGCTTGCCTTAAAATAGAGTTCTAGTGCAAAATTGGTGTTACTTTCATACCAAGTGGGCAGAAAAAGCCATCAATAAACAAGAACAATCACAAGTCTAGGTATCTCAAATCCCACTCATAATAATCAGGTGACAGAACAGTTAATGAATAATCCAAAGAAGAGTTCCCCAAAAGCTCTACAAATACTACTGGTAAACATGGTGAATGGAAAAATTAAAAGCCTGTAAAGACTCAGTGTGAGCATGATAGGCTAAGATGAGGCTAAACATAAATGAACACAGGAATTTGCAAGCACAATGAGCCTAGCCAAAAAATTGATACAAGAATCTCATAAGCATGAGGAAGCTAATCAAAGATTAACACAGGAATTGCATGAGCAGGCTGAGAATAAACCATGTGTAATACAGGAATTGCTTGAGTATGAAGAAGCTAATCAAAGAGTAATATAAGAATTGAGTGGGAGGGATGATAATAGACAAAGATCAATAGAAACATTAATGGAATCCATAAACACACAGCTGAAGGATTCCAGGGAGGCACAAAGGGAAAGTTGAACGGAGCCCAGCAGAAGGAAAGGGAGTCCAATGAAACCATAACCAATAAATTAAGGGATTGGAGAATAAACACTGAAAACCAAATTAAGAAAGCAAAGAAGTCAATACAAGATCTAAAACAAAGCTCCAACAAAGAATTTGAAGCCATGAAAGCCAACCAATTAGAAGGAAAGGAAATACAAAACAAAGTAGAAAGGCTTGACAGTAGGTTAGACCATGCAGAAGGTCAAAACTCTGGGATTGAAGATAGCCTAGATATTATAGAGAAGAAGAAAAAACACTCAACAATGCAAGACAAATCCAAGAAATATGATAGATCTATTCAACATTTAGAAAATACCATCAGAAGGCATACTCTGAGGATAATGGGTATAGAGGAGCCCCTAGAGACAGAAGTTAATGGTCTAGGAAATTTATTTAACAGGATCCTAGCAGAGAACTTCCCAAACATGCAAAAAGGTAGGCCTATTCAGTAACAAGAAGCTTTTAGAACCCCAAATCGACCAGAACAAGACATCCCACCATCACATTATAATCCACACAGGATCAATTCATCCAAGGAAAGGATCCTTAAAGCTGTCAAGGAGAAAAGATCAATCAGCTATAAAGGGAAAGCAATCAGAATAACCTCAGATTTCTCAGCAAAGACAATTAAAGCCTGGAATGATGTATGCCATGCCCTAACGACAAACAACTATCAACCAAGAATACTGTACCCCAGTAAACTTTGCTTCATAATGGGAGGCCAAATAAAAACCTTCCATAGCAAGGAAAGACTGAAATAATGTATCTCTAACAAACAAGCTCTACACAAGATACTTAAAGATGTCCTACACATAGAAAACCAACAAGACCACAATAAAGGCCAAGAAACCACACACAAACAAAATCCAAGAACCATAGGAAGAACCCAGTTGTGACAGTCCCCAAGAAGATGGAAAACATGGCTGGAATGACCAAACATCTCTCAGTCCTAACTCCCAATGTTAAGTGATTTAACTCTCCAATGAAGCGACATAGATTGTCTAGTTGGATCAAAAAGAAATATTCTTTTATCTGCTGCTTTCAAGAACCACAACGTACCCCCAAAAGACAAACAGTCATTTTAGTCAATCGATTACAACTACTCATCAAAAAATATCATACATAACAATCAAACAGGATTCATTTCAGGAATGCAAAACTGGTTCAAGATATGCAAATCAATTAATATAATCATCACATCAGTAACAGCAAGAATAAGAACCACTTGATTATCTCAATAGATGCAGAAAAAGCACTTGACAAGATCCTAAGCTGCTTTATGATGAAGGCTCTGGAAATACTAGGAATCTATGGAACATTCCTCAATACAATAAAGGCTGTGATTGACAAACCTACAGCCAACATTATACTTAATGACAAAAATCTAACATCATTTCCTCTAAACTCAGAAATGAGATAAGGATGCCCACTCTCTCCACTTCTCTTCAATTTAGTATTAGAATGCCTAGCTACAGCAATAAGACAAGATGCAGACATAAAGGGGATCCAAATGGGGAAGGATGAAGTAAAACTCTCCCTCTTTGCAGATGACATGATCTTGTATTTAAAGAACACGATGGATTCCACTCCCAAGTTACTTGAGCTAATTGGAAACTTTGGCAAAGTAGCAGAGTATAAAATTAATCCTCAAAAAATCAATGGTTTTTCTGTATGCCAAAAATAAGAAGAGTGTGGCTGAAATCAAAAAAGCAACTCCTTTTGTAATAGTCACACAAAAAAATCAAATACCTAGGAATTAGCCTAACTAAAGAAGCTCTATAATGAAAACTTTAAAAACCTGAAAAAGGAAATCAAAGCAGAACTTAGGAAATGGAAAAACCTCACATGCTCCTGGATCGGAAGGATCAACATCGTGAAAATGACAATACTTCCCAAGGCTATATAAAAATTCCACGTGATACCTATCAATATTCCAACCTCATTCATCAATGAAATAGAAGAAGAAATCCAAAAATTCATATAGAACAATAAAAGACCCTGAACATCAAAAACGATCCTTAACAGAAAGAAGAGTGCTGGAGGAAAGCCCAAGACTTTGGAGAAGATCTTCACTAGCCATACAACAAACAAGGGTCTTATATCTAAAATATACGTGGAACTCAAAAAATTAAATCCCCCAACAACAAATCCTTCGAGAAACAACTGCCCAATAATAAGTGGGCTAAAGACTAAAACAGAAACTTCTCTGAAGAGGAAAGAAGGATGGCCAATAGACACATGAAGAAATGTTCAACCTCTCTAGGCATAAAAGAAATGCAAATCAAGACAACATTGAGATACCACCTCACCCCAGTTAGAATGGCTATAATCAAGAACTGTGATGACAACAGATGCCAGAACGATGTGGTCAAAAGAGAACCCTACTGCATTATTGATGGGAGTGTAAACTTGTGCAAGCATTTTGGAAAGCAGTGTATTGGTTCCTCAAAAGACTCCACATAGGGGCTGGGAAGGTGGCTCAGTGGTAGAGCGCTTGCCTTGCCTGCTCGAGGCCTTGGGTTCGATTCCTCAGCACCACATAAGAAAAAAAGCCGGAAGTGGCACTGTGGCTCAAGTGGTAGAGCGCTAGCCTTGAGCTGAAGAGCTGAGGGACAGTGCCCAGGCCCAGAGTTCAGGCCCCACGACCGGACCCCCCAAAAAAAAAGACTCCACATAGAGCTCCCCTATAACCCAGAAATCCCACTTTTAGGCATTAAACCAAATGATCACAAACAAGACCATACTAAGGCTACCTGGACAACTATGTGTATCACAGCATTATTTACCATGGCTAAGATATGGAACCAACCCAGATGCCCCTCAGTAGATGCATGGATCAAGAAAATGTGGTATATATACACAATGGAATGCTATGCCTCCATCAGAAAGAATGGCATTGCCCCATTTGTTAGGAAATGGAAAGACTTGGAAAAAATTATATTAATTGAAGTAAGCCAGGCACAAGTAAACATAGGTTCCCATGTTTTGCCTTATTTTCAATAACTAGTACATGTCTAGGATAATCAGAAAAGGTCAAAAGCTATGTACATATGATCAGATAAGATGATGTTAACCATAATGAACCCTAAGATAAGGACACAATTTTTTTCTTGCATGCTATTGTTTCTAATGCATTTATAATGTACCATGTGGTTTTTGTTTGTTTGTTTCTTTGTATGTTCCTTCCCCATGTTATAACCCCTGTTTTCACTGTATTTGGTGTTGGTACCCTGCATCTTTTATATACATTTCTCTAATTCAGGGACAGGAAGGGAAAAAATAAAATGCTTATATAAGGATACAGGTGGACCCATTGGAACAATGAAATGTACAAAACACTATGTTGAAAATGAACTTTACAACTCTGGGTGGATGGAGGGAGGAGTTGTGTAGGTGTGTGGGAAGGGATGGTAGGGGAAAAACAAAGGAGGAAGCAACAATGCTGAAAAGGAAATGTAGTAATTACCTTTCTCATGTAACTGTAACCCCTCTGCACACTATTTTTCCGATAAAAACATACAAAAAACCCAAACAAGCAAAAAAATATGATGTCAAAAATAGGGAAGACAAATAAGTAGATTAAAAATATAGCATAGTAAAACTGTGCATGATAATAAATTATGGATACCCTCAGTATACATATGTCCAAGCAGTATACATGTATCTGTACCACCAAGAATGAACTGGATTTGTGGTGGTGAACATGATGTATTAATTTAAACTGTTCAACTGGAACACCAAGTCACTCTGGTGGGAAATGCTTACAATAGAAGAATGTCTATCTGATTTGTTTGCAGGAAATATATGTACCATCTCATTTGCATTGTAAACTTAAAACTGCTCTAAAATTATAAAACCATTGATCAATAAAATAATAACAGAGAATACACAATAGTAATGTCTCCCTTTAGCTTACGATTTAGTCTTAATTCTGACTTTCAGAATCAATGCTTGATGGATTTATGAATTCTGCATCAGCCTGGTAATAGAATTCTATGGTAGCATGATTAAGTGTATGGCATGGGACACTCATAGAGACAAAATTTCTTAGCTTGAAAACTCTCCACTGACGTTGATCAAGATGCATTGTGCTCATAAATTGACATTGAATCCAAACCACTTTGTACAGATAAGTAAAGGTAATATTAAATAAATGTTTCATTAACAAGCTAAAGGAATTTCTTGGAGACATAGATATAACCTCTACAAATGTTGACCAGCTAAATCTTTTTTTGAGTCTCAGTTTTTTTCTGTTATGCTTTTTCTGGAGTTAAAAATTTGTGCTTTATATTTTTATCAAATTATCTGAATTAATAATGATTTCCAGTTCATTTTCAGATTGGTTATGGATCTATTTCCTTTTCCCTGAGACATAATAAGACACGGTGGTTATAAAATATTTGGTTAAGTTTAGCACCATCCTCTGTCATTCACTACTATCTGACCTCTCTGATAAGAGAAATTATTTGATATTTATGTATCCTACTTTTCCATTTGCAAAAAAGTAATAATTGTAATTCCTGTTTCATAGGGACAAGAGAAATATTTATCTTAGTGAACTAATATTTTTTAGATGTTTAAGACATCCTCTACCACATGGTAGTAGATAAATACTAGCCATTGTCATTTTGCAATATTTAATTAATGTAAAAAATCAAATATTTAAAGGAATTGGTGACACTATCAGCATGAACCACATGGTCATAAGCTGCATGCTAATTTCAAAATTATTATTTCAAATAAATATTTGAGCCAGGCACTGTAGCACACACCTGTATTTCTAGCACTTATATGGAAAAAGCAGAAGAATCTTAAGTTTGAGACCATATACTACGTCATAAAGGGGATAAAAAATAAAGCAAAAAGCCGAATAGTGGTGAAAAGAAAAGTTTTCATTTGAACTTAACACACAAAACATAATATGTTAGTGTTTTGGGCACCTGTCCATGAATCTTCATTTCTGACTGAACAGAACTGAATATCTAGCTGCTTTGTGGTATTACCCACCCTCTTATTCCACAACTGATTCTAAATTTTACAAATCATTTCCCAGAGGATTGCTTCCCATTCTTATGAGCTCAAAACTTCACTAGGTTACCACCTTGGCTTGAGAGATTTAAATCTTGAGATTCAGAAGCAGCTCAAATTTTGCTTCTTTACTATCTACTTTATATGGGGTAAAATTTGGCAGTCAATAAAATGTTTAACTCTCATGGCTCACTCAATCTGATGGCTACAGATGAATTTTTTGTTTACGATATCTCCAGCTTTGCAAAAGTACATTGGCTTATATTATTATAAATTATATTAATGAAGGTAACTTTTTCTGTTGGAGATGATTACTTAAAATTAGAATAAATTCTAACATATGTTTTCATTTTTTGGCTTTTTAAAAAATACATGGTTAAATATTTCTATCATTTGAATATACACAAAATGATCCCATTCTTACTAGGGTGCCAGATACCAAGCAGTATAACTGTATAATTATTCTAAAGAAAAGAGAGTTTCCTAATCTAGCTGCTATCTAAATCCTGTTCATAAGCAAACAAATAAAAACAAAAATGCTTTACCAAAATACTACTCCTCATCAAAGAGCATCTTTACTAACTAGAAAATACTTCCCCCTATGAGGATAAAATAAGGTCATAATCTTTCTCAGAAGCTGGTATTTGAAATCAACCTTGGTGTTTACGTTACTTAATTTAAACTCAAGAGTTTGGCAGCAAAACCAAAGTTATCATAATTTTGAAAAAGCAAAAGGCATCTTTATTTGAGTAAAATGAGAGACAGGAGAGGAATGAGGGAAATAATTTAGATATTCACCATCGGGCCCTTGTTTTCTAAGAGCTGTCTCATAATCTCCATTCCTGCCACTCTACACGGGAGCACTGCAGCCATTCAGCTAAGTAAGAAATGAGTGTGATTTCCAGGTGGCCTTCCATCAGTGGAATAGCACTAAATTACTAGTTTAATTTGCCAAGAAGTAAGACATTTCTCAAATAAGAAGCCTTTACAATTGAAATTCTGCCATTGCAACTAAAAAGGGAAGATTTGAAGCTGATATCTCTCAAGTACTGCTACCATTAAGCATTCCAACATTTTTTTTAATGAGCAAGCTAATGATAATGAAACTAATTTTATCACATCACCCTGGGAAAGGAAGCTTTTTCCATAAACTATTGCTATTAACAGCAAGAATATTCTCAAACTATTTACCATTAAGAGATAAGTACAATGAGAAAGGTAGGTTTTAATATACAGAAGAAAATGTGGAAATAAAATTACTGATATAACAGAAATCAAGGATAATAGCATTTGCAACAGTCAACTTTATAGTTAAGGTTACTTCTCAATTTCATATTGCAGTTTCATTTGTTCATAAAAACTTGGTGTAAAGTTCTTCAACATTAAAACTTTTTCATACTTGGTCTCCATGTAAATATGAATGATATAAACACTATTTTTTTAAACTACAGTGTTTTTTCTCCCCTTTCTCCAAGGAGAGTTCCCACACAGAGGCATTCAGACAGAATAAACAGGAATTTAAAATGCATGAATCCCCAAATTAAACTTTGAACTGTTTATGGACCTATTTCTTCTGATACAAAAATCTGAAATTCAAGGAATTAAAATACTTCTGACTAAATACATGTCCTTTGAAAAAAAAAATATCTAGGTGCCAAGAACTACACTAACCTCCAGAAATAACCTAACTAGAGAGAAGATAACATGACTCAGAAAAGCATATAAGCTCACATCACAATACATATAATACTGAAATCATGTGAGATCATATTTTTACTTTTTTTAAAAGGTAAGTGGGGTGTTTTTGTTTTTGTTTTTTGAATGCCATTCCTGGAGCTTAAACTCAGGACTTGAACACTGTCCCTGAGCTTTTGTACTCAAGGCTAGTGCTACTATTTAAATAAAGCCTCTACTTGCAGCTTTTTGAAGATTCATTGAAGATAATAGTTGGCTTCAAATTGTGGGGTCAGATTGCAGCCTCCTAAGTAGCTAGGATTACAGGAAAGAGCCACCAATGTTGGCTTCAAGGTAAGTATTTTAAAGATTTTATTTATTTATTTTATATATAGGATGCTTTTCTGATGTCCTTAAGTACCCATCTGCCTAGGAAAAATAGTCTCTTCTTCTCCAACCTATCTGAGACATGGCAAAGGACTCAACCAAGATCATACCTTTGATACACCAGCCAATCAGTCCAGGCCCAAGACCAGGTCCAAGTTTTGGGTTTGGGATGAGGGTAGGGTTTCGGGAATTGAGAATAGTACTTTGGTATCTTAATGCTTTAACCATGCCAGATTACTAATGATGACATTTATAAACCAAAGCACACCAAAGTTACTCAAGTAACCATACTGAGACTGTTTACCTTACACTGATTTGCCATCTCACAGAAAGCACCCAAAAGACGGAGGTCTAAAGCATCCCATTCCTATTTTTCTTCCTGTCTACCTGTGGCCCTAGGTATCATGCTGTGTTTCCTATCACTAGGACCTATGAATACAATAAGGTTTATTCCCATATAGCTTCCCCTCTATTTTCTCTATAGTCACATCAAACTAACTATGCACACACAAATGCAAAACAGATGGATCCAGCTATCACCTCATGTTTTTCATGTTTTATTGGCAGGAATGAAAATAAACCACTAACCAGTATTTTGCCAAATGACCAATAAACCAGGACTTTTATATCTGAATGTACTATTTACTTTTTAATCCCCTTTTGTCATATAGCTTTCTCCTAAGTTCCTCTGGTATTCTGCAGATATCTAATTATGTTCCCATCAGTGATATCAAACTCAGGTTCCACAAACTTCCACATCTCTCCAGACCTTGCTATTCAGTATAGGATTGCTTACCTACCCAGTAGCCTTAGCCAGGTCAGAGCATACTTCTCCAAGGATGGTAGCAAACATATGGAGATAGTAACTTGGAGCATGTGATAGGGAATGTATAATTAGTAGCACCTAACCAGTAGCCTTAGCCAGGTCAGAGCATACTTCCCCAAGAATGGTAGCAAACATATGGAGATAGTAACTTGGAGCATGTGATAAGGAATGTATAATTAGTAGCAATAAAAACAAACACCTTCAGTCATAAAAGGTGAGTTATATCATCATACTCTCACCTAAAGAAGTTGCTCATGTTAGAATTGTCCAGTAAAGCAGAGCTGTGAGAAAATAGTATGCAACATATAACTGGAAGAGGATTTATGCCTCTGAACCCAAAACAGAACTCAAGAAAACTTCTACTCACTCCAAATGAATATGGAACTGAGAATTGATTATCTGAGACTAAACATAGTATCTAAAGGATTTTAGGTATCCATAACTAAGATGAGATCAGGCATATAAACCCCCTTATTCTGGGTCTTCTCCACTGACTCAATATTTATGATAGAACATAAAACACTATATAAAGGAGAGTGTGAACACTGTAAGAGTCAGGAAAAAGAAACATAACAACTATAGAAACACTGTAGTGATGGTGAAAACAATGTGCTCTAAGAATATGGATTTACTACCTGACATGCTTAGGCCCAGGCTACTTATTAAGAAGACATTAGCAACTTCTGGATGTAAGCACTTTTAATACATAGAGTAAAGGTGAAATCAGAAAGGATGAACTAAAGACCTATGTGGGCCTCATCATATTGAAAAAAGAATGAGCCTGCAGATATTAGAACAAGAAGCATTTACTAAATGTTTAATCTGCTCTAGGTTTTAATATATGAATTATAAATTATCATCTCAATTGTATGGAACTTTGGTGATGTATAAGAGACACAGGAGGATCAGGAAGGTTAAAAGGTCGTATCACTCAAACAATGACATAGTAGGAGGTACAAGGGAGAGTTAGGTCATGAATACAGGTCTTTCTTTCCTTGGAAGTCAAAGTATTTAGTGTCCACTCTAATGTTCTTTTTCAGAGAAAATGATTTAAATTTCAGTATTAGCTTTATAAAGACACAGAAGCAGAATAAGTAGCACTTGGAAAGATTAGTGCTGCCTAGATTCATCTAAAAACTATGCCAGACAGAAAACCAGCAGGAGAGTGATATCTTGTCATTGGCACATCTCAAAGACAGAAATTGGACACAGTTTCTACAGTTACCATGGAAATGTGCCACTCTGATCATGGAAATGTGTAGGAATATGGTTGACCAAAGAACTCCACATGTGCCTTTCTGGCTGGACCATTGCTTTCATGCTCATGGAGTCTTCCTACCCAATGTCTGTGCTGTTTTCACAATGTGGTTTTCACAATGCAGACTCATGTCCAGGAAAGATAAGAATGCTTTGGCAGGCAAATTTATTTAGAAGATTTCTTACTGTCTCAGCCAAAAGAAACTTAAAACTATGTGGTAGCATGAGATATTTCTTCACCAAATCTCCTTCTAGCTGTCTCTGTTTTTGTTGTTGTTGTTGTTTGTTTGTTTTTGTCAGTCATGGAGCTTGAACTCTGGGCTTGGGAGCTGTTCTTGCACTCTTCAGCTCAAGGCGAGAGATCTACTGCTTGAGCCACAGCATTACTTCCGGTTTTTCTAGTGGTTTATTGAAGATAAGAGTTCCATGGACTTTTCTGCCTGGGCTGGCTTTGAACCTCGAGCCTCACATCTCAGCCTCCTGAATAGCTAGGATTACAGGCACCTGGCTGTTGTCTCTGTTTTTAAATGTATGTACGTATGTATGTATGTATGTATGTATGTATATACATAAGGTGATGTAAAGAGGGGTTACAATTACATAAATCAGGCAATGACTACATTTCTTATTTTTTGTACCTTTTTATTGTAAAAATACTGTATAGAGGGGTTACAGTTACATGAGCAAGATAATGAGTACATTTCCTATTGGGCATTATTGTCTCTTCCTTTGTTTTACCCCTACCATCCCTTCCCTCCCACCTCCACAACTACCTCATCTTCCCCCCTCCCCGCCAAAGTTGTAAAATTTGTTTTCAACATAGTGTCTTATACATCTCTTGGTTACAATGGGTCAACCTGATTCCGGTGCCCTGCATCTCTCCATCATATACAATAAAATATTTGTTCACACAGTAAAATTAAGATGCATTATACTAATAATCTGCCTTACACAATTGCAAACTCTCTGTACAATTACTTGAGAATTGTTCTTAAGAGAATAAAAGTATGAGCTGGGAATGAGGCTTAGTGGTACAGTGCTTGCCTAGCATACATAAAGCCCTAGGTTCTATTCCTCACTACCACAAAAACACAAAATACTGGTGCTCTGGCTCAAGTGGTACAGTGCTAGACTTGATCAAAAAAAGCTCAGGGCTATGAGTGCTCAGGGCATGAGTTCAAGTCTCAGGTCTGGAAAAAGGAAAACAAACAAAATGCCAAATATGCACATAAAATAAGTTAACAAATTCTTTTTTTTACTGTTAAAATGTCGTCTATCACTTTTCTTAATTTTGGAGGACATGCACTGTATTTTTACTGCATGTTCTCTCTTCATTTGTCTGCTTTCTTCCCCTGAATCCTACCTCATTTCTTTCAAGTACCTGCTTCCTTATGTTTAAAAATAAATTATTTTAAAAATGACTACATTTCTTGTTGAACAGTGTTATCCCCTTCCTTGTTTTCTCCTGCTTAATTCACCCCCCCCAGCCAACTTCCCTCCCATCCAAATTGTAAAGTTCATGTCCAACTTGTGTTTTGTAAGTACAACTGTTGCATTGGTTCACCCTTTGCCCTTTATCGCAAAATTTCTGTGATTTTCCCTTCCCTTCCTCAAATCAGATAAAGTTATATACAAGACTAAGGGTATAAAAATAAAAAAGAATGATAACCCATTGCAAAGAAAAATGAAAGAAAAAAGATAAAGAAATAACTGAAAACAGAGCAATAAAAAAACAAAAGCTATGGTTTCCATAGCATTCATTAGAGTTCCTTAGAGTTCATTTCGATTAGCATCATTTTATATGGTCTTATGCACATAACTATTGAGGTATTGTGATCCTCTGTTAGAACTATACTAGACATATTCTTGTTATTACAAATGAGGGAAACCATGGAGCCTATGTTCCTTTGAATCTAGCTTATTTCACTTAATATGATTTTTGAAGTGTTTCCATTTCCTTATGACTGGAACAATGTCATTCTTTCTGATGGAAGCATAGAATTTCATTGTGTATATATACCACATTTTCTTGATCCTTTCATCTACTGAGGGACAGCTGGGCTGTTTCCATATCTTAGCTATGGTAAATAATGCCGTAATGAACATAGTTGTGCTGGTAGACTTAGTGTGGCCTTATTTGGAGACATTGTATAAATGCCCAAGAATGGGATTTCTGGGTCATAGCTGTATGTGTAGTCTTTTGAGGAACCTCCATACTGCTTTCCAGAGTGGTTGAACAAGTTTACATTCCCACCAACAATGTAGTAGCATTCACTTTTGGCTACAACACTGCAAGCATCTATTATTATTAATTTTATTTTTTTCTTTTCTTTTAGACTTCAAAAAATTTTATTTTATTGTAAAGATGCTGTACAGAGGGCTTACAGTTACATGAATTAGGTAATGAGCACATTTCCTGTTGTACAAAGGGCTTACAGTTACATGAATAAGGTAATGAGTACATTTTTTGTTGAGAATTGTTACTATCTTTTTTGTTGTTCTCCCACTATCCCTTACTTCCCCCACCTTTCTTACCCCCCACTCTGTGAAGTTGTAAAGTTCATTTCCAATATACTGTCTTGTGGGTATCATTGTTGCAATGGGTCATCCTGTGTCCTTGTTTCAGCATTTTATTATTCCCCTTCCCCTCCCCAAATTCGACAAATGAATTTAAAGATGCAGGGTACCAATATCAAGTACAATGCAACAGGAGATATACCCTAGGGGGAAGAACATACAAAAGAAACAAAACAATTTCATAATAAATTAAAAACAACAACAACAAAGAACTGCTCGTGTCCATATCTTAAGGTTCATTTTGCTTAGCATCATCCTATATGGTCATATGTACATAGCTTCTAAGCTTTTCTACTCATCTGATAAAATTATCCTATACCTATACTAACGACTGCAAATGAGGAAAACCATGGGGAAAAATAATAGAGAAAAAGCACAAACTCTATAAAGGGTCTAATGAGATCCTCCTTTTTCCAAAAGCTGAAGTTTGTGTTATATAAAGTCCTTCCCATTAAGCATTTGGGATCTTGAGATCCCCTATTTAGAGTATTTTCTACATATTGTAGTTCTTACAGATGAGGGAGATCATGTGACCTGCTTTTCTTTGGGTCTGGCTAATTTCCCTTAATGTAATTTTTCCAAGTCTTTCCATTTCTTTATGAAAGGAACAATGTTATTCTTTCTGATGGAAGCATAGAATTCCATTGTGTATATGTTCCACATTTTCTTTATCCATTCATTTACTGAGGGATATTTGGGTTGGTTCCATATCTTCGCAATGGGAAATAATGCTGCTTTGAACATCGTTGTGCTGGTGGGTATGGTGTGGCCTTGTGTGTGGACATTTTGGTGGATTGATAATGGCCATTCAAACTGTGATGAAGTGGAATCTCAATGTTGTTTTGATTTGCATTTCTTTTATGTCATGTGTCTATTGACCATTCATACTTCCTCTTCAGAGAAGCCTCTCTTTACGTCTGTAGCCCACTTGTTGTTTCTTTGAGGTTTTGTTTCCAGGGCAGGGTGTCTTTTTATCTCTAAGTGTGTTTTAGATATGAGGCCCTTGTGTATTGAATAGCCAGTGAAGATCTTCTCCCAATCTGTGAGCTTTCTATTTATCCTGCTAGCTATGTTCTTTGCTATGCAGAAGCTCTGCAATTTAATGCAATCACATTTATACAGCTTTTCCTTGATTTGTTGCATTTCTGTGTCTTTATTTAGAAATCTTAATGTATGCCAAGAAGACCTAGTGTTTCCCCTATTCCTTCATGCGGTATTTTCAGGCTATCTCATCTTACATTGAGGTCTTTTATCAATTTGGAGTTGATTCTAGTGCAGGGTGATATATAATGATCCAACTTCAGTTTTCTACATGTGTATAGCCCATTCTATTAGCACAATTTTTTGAAGAGTCTATCTTTCTTCCATTGATGTTTTTAGCTCCTTTATCAAAGATCAGGTGTCTATAGATTGGTGGATTCATTCGTAGGACTTCAATTCTTTTTTTTTTTTTTTTGTCGGTCATGGGGCTTGAACTCTGGGCCTGGGCACTGTCCCTCTGCTCTTCAGTTCAAGGCTAGCACTCTACCACTTGAGCTACAGTGCCACTTCCGGTTTTTTGGTGGTTTATTGGAGATAAGAGTCTCACAGTCTTTCCTGCCCAGGCAGGCTTTGAACCATGATCCTCAGATCTCAGCTTCCTGAGATTAGGATTAGTTAGGATTACAGGCATAAGTCACCTCCCCCGAGCTTCAATTCTATTCTACTGGTCCTTAGGCCTATTCATGTACCTAAACCAAGCTGTTTTTATAACTACAACATTAAAATAGAGTTTGAAGTTTGCTATTGATATTACTCTAGTCTCTTCTTCCTGCCAAGGATCATTTTGCTATTAAGGGTCTTCTATTATTCCATATGAATGTTTGGATTGCTTCTTCTATTTCATTAAAGCATATTGTTGGGATATTAGTGCCTATTGCATTGAATTTGTAGATAGATTTATGTAGTCTTGTCATTTTCATGGTGTTAATCCTCACAATCCAGGAGCATGGGAGATTTTCCAACTTCCTTAAATCTGCTTTAATTTCCTTTTTCAAGGTTTTAACATTTTCATCATAGAGATCATTCACATCTTTGGTTAATTCCTACGTTTGGTTTGGTTTGTTTGTTTTAAGACTATTTCAAAAGGAATTTCTTGTCTTACCTTCCCAGAGTAGAGCTTTCCTTCCATGGGAGGAGCTTCCTCTCCTGGGGCGAGGCTGTCATTCCCTGGGCAAGACTGTCATTCCCTGGGCAGATCTGTCTCTCATTGGTCATAGTTTTGACCTGTTGAAAAATTATCATAGTTGCTGCTTCTCCAACCCAAGTGATCTGCTAGCTGTTCTGGTAAGCTCTATGCCAGTGTCAAAAATGGTGTTCTTCTCGGGTTGGGGGAGGGTTTCCTTCTACAAGCTGTTTTGTGAGAAGTAGTGAGGATGACTTTTGTGGAGTATTCATCCTTTCCCTTGGTGTTATGGATCATCTACAACTTTTGTCTTTCTCTGGCCAGCAGGATGTGGATTGCTGCACCTAGTCAGCCAGCTTGTGGTAGAGGTGATTGAAAAGCCACTAACACTTTGACTGGTGCCTTTGTCCCCACTCTCTCTGCCTGCTGCCATGGCTGTGGTTGACACTTCAGGAATTAATTTAACGGTTACTGTTCAGATGGCTGACAAACTTCAGCATTACTATATCTTCAAAAGTTTTCTTATCTGATAATTTCTTTGTTATTTGGTTTGTTTTTTTAAAAAAATTCAGCCAAGGGTCAGTGGCTCATGCCACTTACTTACCTATCTACTTAAGAGACTGAGATATGAAGATCATGGTTTGAAGGAAACCCAAGTAGGAAAGTCCATGAGAATCTTACCTCTAAGTAAAAACCAAAAAGCCAGAGGTAGAGTTGTGGCTCAAAGGATAAAACAACAACATTGAGCAAAATAGATAAAGAACAACACTCAGTCCTGACGCTTGAGAGCAGCTATCAAACTCCATTACTGGCATAATAAAAAAAATAGAGAAAAAGTAAAAGGAGTATTGTGTACCAAGGGCCAGATAATTTTATTCAGGACTATATCAGTTATCTAACCTGTGTTCTTCCAAAGCATGTTTTCTATTGCAGGCATATAGTCATAGACTATTTCATAGTCTGAAAAAAATATTCAGTAAAAGAAGGAAAAAGAGTACTATCACACACACAAGCACGCTTACAAGTCCTGAGGCTTAATCTCAGGGCCTGAGCCTGTCCCTTGAGCTTTTTCACTCAAGTCTAGCACTCTACCATTTGAGCCAGAACTCCATTTCCACTGTTTTGGTGATGAATTAAATATGAGTCCCATGGACTTTGCTGCCCAGTCCTGCTTTGAATAGTTATCTTCAGATCTCAACCTCCAGAGTAGTTAGGATTACAGGCACGAGCTTGGTGCCTGGCAAGTGGAAAACTTTTTTTAAAATTTATTTTTCTTTTCTGTTATATATTTATGTCATTTCAATAAGAATTTTAGAGGAGGTATAAGTTATATTAAATGAAAAATTTGCCATTGAAATAAAAAAGTTGTGGAGTTCCAAGAAATAAAGCTAAGTAGAAGTCAGAGAAAGCAGTTTTTAAATAGATATTTTCATATAGATATTCTATGAACTTTGCTTTCTTCTTTTGATTTCTTGAAACTGCCTAGCTTTTTATTTTTTTCTTGTTTAATCACATGGTATTTCAGCTTTCTTCAAAATGACAGGAAAAATGACATGTATGTCACATTTATAGGTATGTATATATGTACACACATATATATTCCTTCAGTAGTTACTTTTGAATAAGTAGGTCTTGTATAGGCCTTGTATTTTCTATACATATACTTATATACTATACACATACATATACTTCTTATTATCCATATACTTCTTCCTAGGAGGACAATTTTAATTTTACCAAGAATGTGTCTTAGTAGAGGACCAGATGACATTTGCCTGCCAAAGTAAGTAGTATAATTAAAGTATGTATGGGCAGATAGATGGCAATTGACTCCCTATGGTAATATGTCATATGGATTCTCTAAATCACAGACCTTTATTATAACTACAGCATTATTCTGCTTTCTCTCTAAACTAGTTTTCACAATCATATATGCCATTCAGGGGACCCAGTTCACCTTACCAGCTGCAGAATTATGAGATATAATACCAGACTTAAGTACCATTTTGCACACATTGTTTAATTGAGGATATATAGTTACATGACAGTTCAGCTTCAAATTCACAGAAGAAGAAAATTGTATCTCATTTCCTATGAAGAAAGCTTTAGAAAGTGTAATGACAGTGTCTTCCAAACAAGCTAAGTATACTCACTTAGCAAAGCCATGTTGCTTTGGATATCACTGCTTAATGGAGCATTGCCCAACCTGAGCTATGCCCTTGAGAGCTGTCATTTGTTAATAGAAGACAGAAATGAATTTTGGAAACTGAAGCTGAGGTCTGTAAATATAGGATAACGAAAGCAAGGGATTAAAACTATGACTGTAAAGAGGAAACTTTAAGTAAATAACTAGGAAAAAGGTATGCCACTATTTATTGCTATTGTATAAGCATTATCTAAGACTGAGAATATCCACTCCCAAATATATAAAAACACAGAGCAGCATTATTAATAATAGCCAAAGTAATGAAAACAATTTAAATATGCATCCACAGGAGAAGGGAGAAATAGTGGCATAGCCATGCAACAAAATTATATACAGTCATTAAAATTCATGAATCTGAGCTATGTACAAAATTATGAATGAATTGCAAAAAGGTAATGATAAAGGAAAGAAACTAGACACAAAAAGAAAGCATACAGTTTCCATATACAAGAAGAAAACCCTGCCAACCAGAAAAATGTGTAATGCTGTGACTTGAGATATCAGTTTTCTTTGTGGTGACTATGGTATAATGTAATTTAAAAAAAAAAAGATCAAGAGTAACGCTGTTTTGGAGTCATCAGTACCTATTATTTTTTACCTGTGTGATATTTACAACGGTGTACATTTTTTGCTTCAGTTACTATTGTTTATGTGTGCTATACTGCAATGTTTTTAAATAATTGTATCAAAAATATATTGAAAATGGTATTAGTAAAGTTTTAGATAGGAAACATTGAATAGTAGCCTTGTTTAACCTCAATTGTTGCTAAGCATAAGCTACATGAAAGCAAAAATAGTTTTCTGTTTGTGTTACATTAATATAATATATATATAGAGAGAGAGAGGGAGAGAGAGAGAATGTAACTTGTAAATGCAGTCACTTTTGCCCCCAAGAATAAGAATATCTTATAATTGAGAAAAATTAGTTATTTTGAATACAACAAATTAAATAAGCTAATCTAGGCATAAAATGATAGGAGGGAGCAAAAGTGACTATTATAACTAGAAAATTATCAGAAATGAAATTGGTGAAAATTAAAATTTGACAGGTAGAAGAGATACATTGAGTCATGTTACTAGGTTCCCTGTCATATCAGTTAAGTTGACTGCACAGCACTCAAAATGTGTTTGTATTCATGTATGTAACCAGCCGTATGAGCTACATATGTCTAATATTGAAAATAAGTGGGAGATGTCTCTAATCCCTTACACTTACTAATCTCTATTCACCATTGCCAAATCAGGCCTAGGCTGGATGTGTGTGGTAAGCAACAGGACTTAGCTTGAAATTAATGAGTTTTTGGTCTCCACTGCATTTGCTATTATTTATGGAATTCTATTTATAGAAAGCAGCACAAGTTTGTCTTATATATGGACCAGTCATCCTTTATAAAATAATTTTTATGAGGAAAGGAGACAAAAATTTGAAGACACAAAAATTTATAAGACTGTTAGAAGCAGCTAAGAATAACTTTATTCTTCCCTAGATAAACAACAACAAGAATAGCAAATATACTATGGCAACAATAAAGTTAATGGCCCTCCTAGACAAGACAGGTTTGAGCTGTTTTATTTAAATTTTACAAGACAGCTGCTGGAAAATTTAGGGACATGTTAGTGCCATAAACATCTACACAGTAACTCTGTTACCTTAGTTCTTTTCACATTCTTTCTCACTGCAGTACTTAAAGGGAGTCAAAAGTACTAATATTTTATGCATAAGGATACTGAGACTTGGATGAGCTAACCAAGTCATGATGTAGCCAGAAACCAAAATACTTCTTTCTTCTCCTCTGCCTTCTATTATATTAAGAAAAATCAATACTTTACAAAAACTAATTCCATGTAACTAAGTTTAGACAAACTTACCTTGTAGCCCCCTAACATAATACCAGTCATATGAAAATTCCTTAATAAATAGTACCTAAAATTGACATTCATAATGGTAATAGATATTGCTTAGACAAATAAACCAAATTTACAGGAAAATTCTTGCCAGCTACCTGCCTTAATAAATAAAATTATATCAGAAAACAACCATATTTGATTTTTGTACTACCTATGGCTATTTTCACATTATAGCTATAAAGGTGAGTAGCTATGTGAGATCATATGCCCAACAAGGCTGGAAACAACTAAGAAAACAAAATATTTGATAAAAATTAACAAATGGTGATGATGATGATGGTGATAATGATGATGATAAAGAACAAGCTAAGAAGACCTCACTCAAGAAAAATAAAACCTCAGTAATCACCAACCATCTGAAGGACAAGAATCAGGGAGAAAAGAAATTGAACCAAAATTCAGAGACCAGAGGAAGTTCGCAAAGATCCATGAAAATGTAGTTAGCTTTACAAATAGGTATAGCAAGGGGCATGATTGATAGAACCAATCTGAAATTGGAAGTGAAATATATTATTTTTCATGAAGTACTACAAAGAGAAATGCTCTTAGAACCAGAAGAATGTAATATGACTTATGTGCCATATATTTGAGAATAACTCCTGCATTCCACAGATATAAGAGAAAAATAAAAGACAGGCGGCTAAATACCACAATGCAGCATCAAATGGTTTACTGGTTGCAAGTATCCTCATCATGGTTTCTAAGATGTTGATAAGGAGAACAAATAGATTTTTACAGGCCAGGGACTGAAAATAAAACACATTTCTAAATCCTTACTGATGAGGGAAAGTGAAGGCAAAATCAACACAGGACACTGTTCAAGCTTTTCCAATCAAATTTCTACTAAGCTTTTCCATCCTGAGCAGACCCATAATGGTTAAGTCTTAAGGAACTGAGAAAAGACAGCAGTGACCAATTCTCAGTCTCAGCAAAGAGAACTACCAAGCAAAGCATCTGCTCATCATCTGGGAGCATGTAACTGCAAGACAATTCACATTGGTGTCCAGGCAAGCAATCCAAACCCTTTCATCTTCTGGATAAGTATGGACAGACTAAAGGTCAGTAGGCATTCCCTTCTGTCCACAGTAACATAGATGTGGGAGAAGAACAGAGAGTAACAGTGAAAGCCACTGATTAAGAAAGACGAATTATTCTGGAAGACATTTTTAAGTACCCTCTGAGAACCTTTCAGCTTCTTTCCAGCTCTGGTAACAAAAATACACAGACACAGACACAGACACAGACACAGACACACACAGACACACACACACACACACACACACACTTTTTTTTTAACTGAAGAAAGATAATTGCAAATGGCTATCTCTAGGATCCATACACTCCAAAGATATTATACATTTTTAATTTGATTTTATTGCCAAGGTGAAGTACACAGGGGCTACAATTACATAAATCAAACATTATTCCCCCTCCCTTGCTTTTTCTCCTAAGGATTTTTTCCTCCAGTCACCTCAAATATCTTCATACTCACATATATCATTTATATATCTTTCTAAAATACTTGTTGTGATTCCCTTTTGCCTTCACTTTTGAGTTCTTGTAAAATCATGAACTAAATGGTGGTTTATTTCCATCTTTCTTTACTTTTAAAAATATTAGTAAGTAGTTGAATAAAGAAGTTAAAACATCATATGTCAGGTTATGAGTAAAATACACCTTGATCCAGCATGCCCCTTACCTTATTACCCTAATTTCCCACCTTATCCTTACTCTCAAGTTATGTAGCTGAATTTTACCATAATGTACACTGCATATAATAACTGTAACTTTCTTTACATTAAGGGTTCTGGATATAAGTTCTGAATATAATCTTTTTCTCTCTGCAATCCTATAGAGCACTGATGATTTCATGAGCATATCATTCCAGTCAAGATACAGATATTCAGATACAGATACACACACAACTATTATACATTGGTAGATATATATGTATAAGATATTTAGATGCATAGATATCTATATTTATATGTATAGATATAGGTATCTAGCTATATGCCTGTATTTATACCTGCAAATACGTGTATCTATATTTTTTTCAATATGTACATATATAATTTGATTACTTGAAATTCATGATGAAAGAAATTGTGACTTAGATTAATTTAACTTGACCCTCATCTCACAGAGAATATCACCAAAACCAGAATTTGAATCAAGTCTTCAGACTCCTAAGTACATATTTTATGATACCACTATACAGTCAAAAATATCAGGAAAACAAAATAAAACAAAATAACAACAAAACTCTTGCTTCAGAAATAGGGAGTCTCCGATACTCAAAAGAATAAATAAGATTTTTTTCCTCTAAAAGGCCTTAGGTTTTTTTAAAAAATAAAGGATTAGTGTTAATGGCACTTCATTTTTTTAAAATCTAGCAATGGAAGAATTTTAATTCACTTTTTCTTTGAGATGTAGACTATCTTACTTCTCAGAGGATATACAAACCATTATTCAAAAAACCTCATAACTATGCAGGAAAGTCTGCTGATTTTACCAGACATATACTAACAAAGTCTATTCTATTTCCTTCACTCAGGAGTAATTGACTGCCTGATTCATGTTTTATAATGGCTTTTTTGTGTTTTCAATAAGCAAGTGTTTTTGACCTACATACTTTAGTGCTATACTTACTAAGTATGGAGATGAAAAGAGGACAGTTAGTTTTACCTCTGAAAAGCTTATAATCCTGTTAGAAATAAAACATAATTGATATAAAACTGACAGAGCAATTTTCCATCAGAATATATGCCATGATCACATCATATAATATGGTTAATATGTTACCTGAAAAAATTCTCTTTAAAAATAATATCAAAACTACCTAAGTATAACAAAATATATTAGTCTACTGCTTACTAAAATAAATGCACTGCTACAAAAATAAAGAAGAAAATTGAGCAATTGCTGTTTTTTTCTCAAGCAAAACAAATTCTAAAAATTTAACAGGTGATAAAGGATAATGTTAATATTATTATGTATAATATATATTATAATATTATCATTACATAATTATATTACATGTTGTATAATATATGTAATATATTATATATGTTATATATAATATTATTATTACTAGTAATAGTAGTAGTAGTAGTATTTGTACAGGTCATGGTGAATTGAAGTTGGGGCCTGGGCATTTTCCCTGAGCTCTTTTGCTGAAGACCAGTGCTCAACCAACTGAGCCATAACTCTACTTCTGGCTTTTTGGTGGTTAAATTGAGTTGAGAGTCTCATGGACTTTACTGCCCACGCTGGCTTTGAATTGTGTTCTTCAGATCTCAGCCTCCCAAGTAGATAAAATTATAGGTATGAGCCACCAGCACCTATCTCAGTTCTACTGTTCATATTAATAAAACTTAACTAATTACTTCTTTTATCACACTGTGAGTGCAGTCATCCAACCACCACCTCGTTAGATAATCACATTTTATTTGTGCACCATTTGCTTTAACATGTTTCCACAAATAGTTGAATTATTTCCCCTAGAAAGCTTGTCTCCCTAATGCTGATTAAAACCCATTCTAACTTTTTCATTACTAGAACTTTGAGAGGTGTAATGAGGATTCTGAGTAAAATCAATTGTGTGCTGGATGTGCAATTATGAGGATCTTTAGCATATATGCAATAAGTAAATAAGCATGAAGTGTCTTGCTGAGAAAGGATTCAAGCTAAAATAAATGACAGTACTGCAATTGAGGAAGCAGATTATTTCTCACCAGGTGTTTTAGGAATACTGAAGCACACTGTAAGCTTTTAGTTTTACTTCTTATTCTCTGAAACAATTCAAAAATGCCCCAGGAATGACATTAAGACAAATAATTTATGCCACACAAATCATTAAACCATACGCAACTTCATTAAGTAGCTACCCATTGGTAGCCTGAACTCCAACAGCTGGCTTGACTGTTGGATATTAACAGCAACAAAAAAAAAAAGAGTAAAATTCCTTTTGTGATCAAATCCCTTTCAGATTTATAATGTTTCTTTTTTTTGGGGGGGGGGGGTCATGGGGCCTGAACTCTGGGCCTGGGCACTATGCCTCAGCTCTTCAGCTCAAGGCTAGCGCTCAACCATTTGAGCCAGAGTGCCACTTCTGACTTTTTTCTTTTTGCTTATGTGGTGCTGAGGAATTGAACCCAGGGCCTCAGGCATGCAAGGTAAGCGCTCTACCACTGAGCCACCTTCCCAGCCCCTAATGTTTCTTTTTTTTTTTAAGTGACCAGAGGAAAACAACCCAGAAAAATTAATACTGTCACTTAGATTCTGCTTTTGATCAGGTGTCTCCTTTAAAAAGCCCTGGTATTTTGTGATGATAAAATTAACAATAGCTACCATTTCCTGAATTACTACTATGTGCCAGATACTATCCTGTTTCATTTTATTTGAGTCTTTATGACAGCCCTATATGATTAAGACTACATAATTTTAAGAGATCCATGAAAAGATAGAAATGTATTGTTCTTTGTTAAAAAAAAGGTATACGAATGCTCCCTTCCTCTCTTGCTAAGTCCATCTCCACTCTATCTCTTTCTGTCCCTTTAGTAATCTCTGGATGAGTCTTGGTATTGGATAATTTCTGTGTACTCCTTGCTCTTTTACACAGGAGGAACATCCTTTTAAATGTGAGGCTATAGGGGACAGTAGATATTCCATTCAGCATCAAATGGAATCATGGGAAGATGACCCACTTTTCTCATTGACCTGAACTTTGGAAACTCTGAGGTCTAGAGCTACTGTCACCATTAATCCTCTGTGTATGTAATGGGGTAAAGGTAGTGACTTAGGAAACAGTACCAAATTAGATCCGTGTCTGAATTCTTGATTAAGATACACTTTTTGGGGTTCTCAAAAAATGAATTCATAAATTCTATCTGAGATTTAGTCCAGCTTCAGTTGAGTTTGAAGTCTGATAAGGCAGAACAAATATGTGCCTCTGGCTTTGCATGCTACAAAGACATCCAGGTATAGGATAACAGAACGTTCTGTTATCCTACATGGAAAGACTAAGGCTTTTGCAGATGTGATTAAACTGAGGATCTTGATTGTAACATATTATTATCCTGGATGATTCAGATAGTCACAGTGTAATCCCAAGGGCCAAATTTTATTAGAAAGAAGACAACAAGCGTCCTTTAGCTTCCAAATTTTCACACAAAATTCCAAGAACTTGAGAATCCAAAAGGAATCAATGAATCTTAGAAAATAAGTCTCATATGGTGGACATTCTACCAAGAATTTACTTTACAAAGTAATATAGAAGAAATAGAAAAGGGAGGAGAGAAAGATTTCCTACTTCTCACATAGAGAGTGGGAGTAAAGACTCAAAATCAGGGCATTTACCTGGTAAGTTTAGGAGTTAGCAATTCCTAATTATTAGGGATAATAGTTCTGAGTAGGCTAACATAAACAAAGATAGATACTATTATTTATTCAAAACAACAGAGAAGAGTGTTGGGGTATTCATAACACAAGATCAATAGTTGAGTTTTAGGATTTTTCTGTCAAGGACTTTGTTAGATTTGACCTCCAATCTTTGTTTCTCACTGACTTTTGGGAAGTTTGTAGTTTTTTAAGAACAGAAACAAGAATACAGGTACTGATTTCCCCTGTATACCACCTTATATAATTTAATGTCTAAAAGGATTAGAGGAAAGGGAAAAAATACAAAAACAGCTTCTCTGGTTCTGTTTGGGGTGTGTGTGTGTGTGTGTGTGTGTGTGTGTGTGTGAGGAGGGAGGTGCAGTGTGGTCTTCTCCTGGGGATTGAACTCAGGGCTAGGAGCTTTCATAGAGCTGTTTTGCCCAACGCTAATACTCTACCACTTGTACCATAGCTCCATTTCTGGCTTTTTTGGTAGTTCATTGAAGATAACAATCACATAGACATTCGTGTTAGGGATAGTCGAAACCACAATCCTCAGATCTCAGCTTCCTGAGTAGCTACAATTACAGATGTGAGCCACTAGGGCCAAGCTACTGCTTTGGTTCAACTATCTAACCTGCCTTAATTATACAAAGGCAGAAGAATTAGAGTCAAAGAATGTGACATAATTACTAAAACAAAAGCAAGCATGTCCCAGAGTTATGAACTAAAAGAATAAGACATGGAAACAACAGGTCTTTTTTTTTTTTTAGTTGTCAACCTTGATGTCGCCAATGTACTGTATCTAGTTCTTTCCTCTTATTTTTATTTCATTTTTCTTTTTCCATTGGTTTATCCCTGGCAATCTCTGACTTTGATTCTGGTACCCTCATCTTGTATATGCATTTATCTGATTGGGGTAAGGGAAGGAAAATAACAAAATACTCAAAGAAATACAAAAGACGACTCATTGCAACAATGATACTCACAGGACACCATGTCAGAAATGAACTTTACAACTTCAGGGGTGGTGGGGTGTAGGGGGAAGGAAGAAATAGTGGAAGAACAACAATGGAATGGATAACAATGTTCAACAAGAAATGTGCCTTACTCCTTACTCATGTAAATGTAAACCCTCTGTATAGCATCTTTACAATAAATAAAATGTAAAAGAATAAAAAATTAGATTTCAAAATAACATATACTTAATATATAAGAGTTCCACTTAGGACTGCAACCAAATAGTGACTTGGCTCATAAAAAAGAATACAGAGGCAATCTCCTGATGTTGGAAAAAGCAAGGAAATTGGTTTTCTCCAAGGGAATCCTGAAGGAGGCCTTCTGCTTCATTTCAGACTTCAGACTTTTGAACCCTAAGTTATAAGTTAATATTTATTTAAGCCCCTAACTTTGAAATAGTTTAATGCAATATCTCTTGCTAAAAGAATCATATATGATACATATTAATACCAAGGTACAGAGTAGATCATAGCTTACTCATGTACTAAACAAATAAATATAGAGGAACATAATTTATAAACATCTAGCACACACGAAGAAGACGAAGACGAAGAATAAGACGAAGATGAGGACGAAGAAGAAGAAGAAGAAGAAGAAGAAGAAGAAGAAGAAGAAGAAGAAGAAGAGGAGGAGGAGGAGGAGGAGGAGGAGGAGGAGGAGGAGGAAGAGGAGAAGGAGGAAGGGGAGGAGGAGGAAGGGGAGGAGGGGAGAAGGGAGGTAAGAGGAGGAGGAGAAAGATGGGGAGGAGGAAGGGGAGGGGGAGGAGGAAGTGAGGAGGAGGGGGGGAAGGAAGAAAGGAAGGAAGGAGGGAAAGAAAAAGAGTGAGAGAAAGGAGAGATAAAGTCTTGAAGGAGGGAGGAGCTGGTAGTGGGAAGCATAGATAGGAGTTAGCTATGGGTTATGGGAATATGCATAGGAAAACTAAAATGGCAGATGAGATCACAGGTGTTTAGACACAGTGTTGCAATTAACTTTCTAACCAGCTTATAAATCCCACCAAACACTTGAAGTTCATAAGATGATGGTTTCCCCCCTAAAGATTATTGATCAGCTTAATTCCAGCCTAAAATTCATCATCATATAGTTACTAAACCAATATTTTCTAACATATCTCTCCAGGTCTTGAAAGCCATGCTTTAGTGTTCTAATGTAATTCAGTAAATGTCCCCTAACTTTGAGACAGTGACTCCTATGGCTGGTTCTGGGATGGAGTTAATACAGCAAGTCCCCTTACACTTCAGAAAGAACTTGTCTTTAGGTAAAAATCATTGCTTTTCTCACCCTAGAGGTAGTCTACTTTCAATCTATTGATGGTGTGTTTCTATCTTAATAAAATTTCCTATCACTTTCACTACCATTAGTATCCTACATGATTTCTTCTCCAGCCAGACACACAGACCAAGTTAGAGAACTGAGCTGACTCTAACAAAAATAGCTGAAAGGAGATGGTGAAAACTATGGATATGGTCAAAATGTTTTATCCATGTGAAAATAGAGACAATATACCTTGTCAAAATTGGTTTGGGGATGTAGGAAAGGGGGACAGAGAGTGTTGCAGGAGGTGAGTCTGATTAAGGTACATTATATGCATATATACACTAGTCAAAATGAATTCTGGTTGCACAATGAGTTGGTGTTAATAAAAAAAATAAGGGAAAGTTAAAAGGTTTCTGTCAGCATCAGAAAAAAAAACGTGCTTTTATTTCCCTGTACTTTTTTATGTAAATAAACTTGCAGGAAGGCAGTTGTGTTCATTGCCATTTCACGATTCGTATTTTATTACAATTCCTCTTAATTCTTAAGCTTTATCCTCTCCTGAAGAATTTATTGCTTATACTAATGTTAAAACAAGCTGTGAGATCTAGTGAAAAAGTCACTAGGGAGATTCTATAGTTTTAGAAACAGACTCATTAGAACAAGAATTCTCAGCCTTTCTCTTCTCTCCATGCCGCCGGGAGACAGTGCACACACATCAGAAACAGTGAATTGTAAGCATGTGAGTCTTATCCATCTTTCTCCCATTATGAGTCTCATCATTAGAAATAACTACCTCTTTGTGGTCTTCTCATCAACATCAGAACAGGATGCTGCAGAGTCCCATCTCTGTGACCTCTGTGACTCTGAGCCAAACTTTAGGAGTTCCAGGGTATGCCAAGACATCAGCTGCTGTATGTCAAATATAGAGCCACAGTGATAGGCAGATAAGGGAGATTTATTAAACGGCGCCAGTTTGCTGTGGGAAGAGTGCATATTGTCTCACATATGGCTGTCTTCAATGCTTTCAGGGTACACACATGAGCTATCCACTGGGAACAGAAGTTTCATGGTTATTCAGCAGTCCAGCTCAAAATATTGTCTGGTTGATCATTATTTCAATCCTATTGTCCTGAGAAGACTGGTCAGAACAAACAAGCTATTGTAACCCTATGGGCTGTTTATTTCTATTGGTTCTTAAGAGTAGTTTAGGTTTCCTGTCCTAAATATGTGATTGCTCAGTTGTCTCATCCTTCCCAGAATCCAAAGTGGTTATAAAATAACTGTTTTTACTTAATTCATGGGCCCTATAAAGGAAGCTTTTAATCACCATTTGACAGAAGGAAAAGAATGAATGTACTTAGAATATTTTCTTGAGAGTTAATCACATTCCCTCCTGGGAATATATGTAGGATGGTTGCTAGAATCTATGCTAGGAATATATTTTCATGAAGGATACAGATTATTGCTAATAAAAATATCTTCCTCACTATAAGTTGCTGAAGGAAAGAGGCAATTCTTATAACATGAATGCATAACTCAGATTTGTGTTCAGGTCCAGGCTCATGGGCTAGGATCTGGTTCTAGAGAGGAAGAGCTATGATTCCAAAAAGATTGAAATGGCAAGAAGAGTCTTCAGAGATAATGAGCAAACAAAAGTACTAGTACAACCAAAGTCTTGGGACTAGACCTAAGGATTCAAAACTTTAGTGGAGAAGCTTTCTGCTACTCAGTAGAGCAAAGATTGAGCCCAGGTTAAAGGAGACATAAGAAACCCAGCCCCACAAATGGAGTATGTATTGGGATGCCTGGAACAATCAGGTCTGGCAACAGCAGGTGCTGTAATAACTATAATTAAGGGAAAGAAAACAAGTTTGAATTCTGAGAGGACTGAGGACAGAGGGAAAATGGAAAGCTTCATCAATATTTAACAAAATTTCAGCTAGTACTTGCAAGTCTGGATAGTTTATTATTTCTGTAATAATGAGATAGCACCCTTGCTCTGCAACAGTACACATGAAGTGCAACATGGAGGTCCTCAAGCCATGTCCACAGGAATCAAGAGACAGCTTAAAAAGCTATAAAGGAAAATAGACAATGCTATCTCAAGGCACCAAACTCTGCCCAGTCCTCTCTGGTTTTCTACCTTTTCTAAGTCATGCGTACTTAAAGGTTGTCTTCTAATTGAAGAGAGAGAGGAAAAAGTGTAAGAAAGGGAATAAAATGATTTAAATATTCCCCGCAAATTGTTTAGGCTTTGGATAGTCTTTATGACTACTGGTTTCTGCCTTCGCTCTAGAGAATTTATTTTAGAAAACATGAAGAATTGGAAGTTATTTCTGTTTTTTTGAGATGTAAAACTTTCCACAACCAAAGTGTGTCTTTCCTCAAAACCAAAGAGCAAACCCTTTGGGATGTAATTACAAAGCCCAATCTGTGTGGCAGGCTAAGAGGCTAATTGTGTTATAGTGTAATTAGCAAACATAGATGGCTACCTTACCATTCACTGTCTTCCAGAATTTTCCATTAGCTGGGCCCAGCATTTCAAAGCTGTCATTTGCTTCAGCAGTTAAATCTTTCTTCTCCAGTCAACTGTCTTGACCCCGATTGTATTGGATGTAAACATAGTCTTCTTTTACTACTTAAAATGTATGGTTTTGCTGTTATAAAAGAAGGGATATCAGTTCATAATTTAGAGGTCTCAGTTACACTCTATAAGTCTGACTTTACCCTTAGCTCCCTCTAATGGATCTCATTTAAATATTGCCTGAAATGACTCCTGCTTCTCATGAAACTATTAAGAGACCTGAATCTTGAGAGTGATTATGAGAAATATAATTAACTCAGGACACATTTCAAACAACCTGAGCCCTCAAGCCTCTTTTTGTTTTAGTTTCTCAGTATACCAGCCTGGTTATCAGCCCCTTCTCCATTTACTTCTTCAGCAAGAATTTCTTAAATATATATTTTATTCTAGATGCTATGGTAAAACTCAGCTACTCTCTATCAAAATCTAGATAGATTTATAGTAAGTCACATATTTTTAAGATTAGAATTTCCATAATCTCTCAAGGGTTCTTGTGCTTTTATAAATTAATACATTCTTTAAACCTAACTAGAGTAATTAAGATAGTCAAGGGGCTAAGCATATTTGAGAGACTGTAGCTGAAAGACTAGCATAGATTACAGAGACTGCAAGCTATTTGCTCACTTGTCCTGTGGAAGGGAAGCATTTTTTTACACATTATTAAAGACGTCTGCATTAGTCACACAAGGTCTGGAAAACTTTTCCTAGAATAACCCACTCTTTTGAATTTATTTCTCTTATTTTTCTATGACAAGGAAATGAGAGTGGTTATCACCTTGGCATTTCGTTGATTAAATCAAGTAACCACGGCGATGCAAGTCAAAAATATTTCCCCCAAAAGAGCACTCTTAATAGCCTATCATTCATGTTTAAGGAGAAAAATAAGAGAGGGAAAAAAATAAAACTACATTTTGTAACAGAAAGATAAAATTCCATTGTGTTCAGTATTTTAAGTATAAAATCTGAAATCCACTGTCATCTAATAGCTTGGCTCTACAGGAGTAAAGTGTTCCCTGTTTGAAAAGCAATTAACTCTTTCAGACCTCAAAGGAGAGGAAAATGTTGTTTATCACTCATCTTGTGGATTAGGCTTGAGGTGTTTAAAGCTATAATACATCCAATTATCCCTCTTCGGAGCTATTTTCTATCTTAGGATGGCTTTTGATGTTTTATGACAACATTTTATACAACAAAAAAGAAGGGAATATACTGTAAATATTTGGGTGTTTCACACTAATAGTATCTCTGTGGCTTTTGAAAATGGCTTTGGCAAACTTCCCTGCAAGTAAACTAACTGTACCCTAGCCAAGGTACCAAGGACAACGGGACAAGCATGTTCCAGTTCAGCAATGAACCCCATTTATTGTTAGACCTCTTACAGACTTAATGCAACAATCATTTTAGCATTTGTAATCTCTTATTATTACAAATTTTTGCAACATAATCAAACAAACAATGGAAAAGTTAGTTTAGTATAATAATTAAGACTATCTGATTCAGTCATCTTTTGAAGATGGAGACATTTATCACTGAGACTGGCTTCTCATATATAAAACA
Source organism: Dipodomys ordii (assembly GCF_000151885.1). Taxonomy (NCBI): domain Eukaryota; kingdom Metazoa; phylum Chordata; class Mammalia; order Rodentia; family Heteromyidae; genus Dipodomys; species Dipodomys ordii. Next base: position 604,781 of record NW_012267360.1, read on the forward strand.
GGACTATTAGAACCTACTTTAGAGTATTACTTGATGTTCTAGGAGAAAATTAGCACAGAGCCTGACATGTTGCATGTATTATATAACTATACTGCTGGCAGCCTTTCTAATTATGTTGATTCCAACAAAACTGATCTAAGGCTTTTGTTAGAAAAACAGAGCCTTAGAAAGTAACATAGATTATCCTACTAAAACCAGAGCTTTTAGAGCTCTGTCCCAAATTCAAAGAGCTCCACATGTCAGTTCCGGCCACTATCCTCAAATAAAACTGGTGAAAGTGAAGGGAAAATATAAGCATGGGAAGAGGTGAAGTAAGCATTTCAGCCAGTCTTCATACATCCTTAGATATGGACATGGACATGAGATTTTTGATTTAAATAGAAAAACAATGAGTAGCATAATCATTAAAAGACCTAGTCACATATATGTTCATGTGAATCCTTTTCTTAGTCCTTGTTTTTTGAGGCTTTCTGGAGAAGATATTATCATCACTTGACAGGAGAGATTTTGGTCAAGGTAAGCAAATTATCTCAGCCTCATCTTTCCAGAGATTTTCTGTTGTTCTTTTTCTTTGGAATCCAAAACTACTACAGAGAGAATATATTAGAGCAAAAGCAGATACAAAGTAGATGTAGACATGCCAGGCTTTTCTCTTGCTTTTAATTAAATTGTGGAACCAAATAATGAGTCAATGCTTTTCAACTAAAATTTTAAGTCCCTATTGTAATATTGTTAATAAAGGCCACAAGAAAGCAATTTTGAGGTTTACATTTGTTCAGCAAAGTAAAGTAAGCTTAAAGCTTCAGGTTCCTCCTGACAGCAACCCTGTCATTGAAGAAATTGGAGAATCAACTAGTCTAATCTGATAATACTTAGAGCAGATGACTGATATCAAGAAACTGTCTTCTTGTCAAGGTGATGGGAAGCCTTATCACTTGGCAAAAGAATCTGCCAAGGCAAACCTATGGATTAGAACAGAAAAGAATAGCCTAAAATTCATTATTCTAATTAATAAAATATCTCTCTGGGTGGAATGAAAATTCATTATTCTAATTAATAAAATGTCTCTCTGGGTGGAATGAGATGCTGGAAATCTGACTGAGAATACAATAGATGGCAATATATCAACACAGTTAGACTTTGTGAATGATAGACATGGTGACTCTAGAAATCAAGTCTGAAATCAGCTCAGAAGTTTGTCATCACACAAGTACACAAGACTGTGGCTCACTTTTTTTCAGAGATTCAGAAAGCCTCTAGATACTCCTTATTCATGCATGTGAACTTTAATTTTCATTAAAAGCTTCAAGAAAGAATCTACAGTAGCAATTCAGCACAAAGGCTCTGACAACCAACTTACCCAATTTCAGTCTTCATTCTATCGCTTGTTGGCAGTTTGACTTTCAACAGATTTTCTACACTTGTCAGACTCAGTTTCTTCAATTGAACTTCCAAAAATATAACAGGGGAAACAACAGTTTTGTTGGGCTTGGAGTCAGGCTGAGACAGGAATATCTCAAATTTGAGGCCAATCTGAACTACACAGTGAGTCTTCCTCAAAAAGAAAAAAGAAGATCCATCTCAAGGGGCTATGTTTAATAGAATTCTCAGAATTATATGTGATACACAGAGAAGGCTTACTCAGTTTAGTTACTTTTACCTTTTAGGTTTGCTTTGGTCCCTTTTCTCAATACCTACAGTTTCTATGATTTACAAGGCAACAACAAACTCTATGTGCTTTGTTATCTCATGATTAACTCCTTGAATTTCAAATACGAGGTTCTTCATAAAAATAAAATTTCCTACTTGGCATAGTCTCTGTACAGATTTATCTTTACATCCCAGGGTAAAAAAATAACAATAAGCCAAGGTATTTTTTCTTTAATTCAATCCTGGGACCTGAACTCAGGGCCTGGGTCCCTAAGCTTCTTTTGCTCAAGGCTAGTTTTCAAGTCATACCTCTACTTCCAGCTTTTTTGGTAGAATATTAGAGATAAAATTCTCGGGGACTTTATTGCTCAGCCTAGCTTTGAATTATGATCCTCAGATCTCAGTCTCCTAAGTATCTAGGATTACAGGCATAAGCTACCAGCACCAGGCAAAGCTAATTTTATGAAAGATTAAACTATCTCTCACTCTATCTTCTAGGACTATCCCATCTTCACCAGGAGACCAGTTGACAAGAGTAGAACCAGCGCCTGTCCAATACTATCTTAACACATTCTTTAGTTCATATTCATTTGCTAAGCCAGAAAACTATTGGGTACAGAAAACTCAAGAAATAGAATGGTTCAAGTACTGGCTAAGGAAGTTCATAGCTGACATAAATGCATATGTATTTATGGGTATTTGAATTATATAACCAAACCTAAGAATATTCCCAGAGATACAATTCTATGTACAGTGAAATGATTTGGTTCACAATTCTTGCTTAAGAGGGTATACTTTATAAAACATGACTTTGGATCCTTGGCCAAAATGTTTGCCTGGGATGGCATATGGCCCAAGGACAATCTACAATCTGATTTAAAGGGAAAAAAGTGATCTATGTCTTGTAATATAAAGGAGAGAGTTTGAGCCAATTGTTCTGACTTGTAAATCTGAGCCAATAATACTTGAGTCCATTAGTGATAGGAGGTAAAGTGGAGGATGCTGTGAAGGAGAGTTTTGGACCATGGCAAGCTGTGTTAATTACACATTAATCACCTTAAGTGTTTGATTGCTGAAAGGACACACAGAATTCAAAGGGTTTATTACAAGCTAAGGATATAGTTCACCAACAGCTAGGGAAGAATATGCATTGGAAGGGTCCATAGAACACAGACCCACTATTTTGTTTTGTTGCTTTCTTTTAATTTGCCAAGGATTTTTTTTTTATTTCTAAGTCCCAAAGTGTCGCTGGTTTGCTTAAAATATACCTCAAATCATAAGCTCAAAGTCATTTCTTTGTAGAGGTCTCTTGGAATGAGCTATCTGGTCAGTCTTAACTATTCAAATCCTCCTGACTCATCATAAATTCAATGATTATTACTAAATGATGCTGAGATGTTGGCATATTCAGGTTAGATTGGGTGCATGGTCAAAGAACCTCATGTTATTTCAGAGACAGCATTTTATATCCTTGGTCAGAGGTCAGTAGCTCTGGAGAAAAGCATGTAACCAGTTAGACCAGATGTATTTAACCTTTGCTATGCACAGATATAAACTACACTTGAGAAGAAACTGTGAGTAATCATAGAAAATGGATAAGTGGAAGGAGAAACATAAAAGAAAGCTTAAAATAAATAATAGTGAGCAGGACATGAGGAGCGGGCATGATACAAGTATGTAGGGCTTTCTCCATCTTGATTGGTTTTCCAGACCTCATTCCATGTTCTCTTTGTTCAAATAAGCAGGGCTCAGGACATGGTTCAAGTTGTAGATCACTTGGTTAGGAAGTATAAATCCCTGAGTTCAAACCCCAGTACCATTACAAAATTAAATAAATAAGTAAAATGAGTGCCTGCTCTTTGCAAAACAATACCAACACACAAAACCAACACACTTGATATACCTTTCTAGACACATATATCTCTGATCTCCATTTAATTTTAATATGATTTTTCTTTTGTCTTGTTTAATTTTTAGTGATACTTGAGTTTAAACATAAGTTTTATGCTTGCTATAAACACTTGACCCATGTGTGATTCCTGCTCTTTTTACTTTAGTTTGATTTTAGGTAAGTTCTTAGCTTTTTGTCTAGATTGGTTTTGGACTGTGATCCTTTATTTTTTTTATTTTATTGTATTATAAAGGTGATTCCAGAAGGGTTAAAGTTACATAAGTAAGATAATGAGTATATTTCTTTTGGAACAGTGTTATCCCCTCCCTTGTTTTCTCCCACTTTCCTTACCCTCCCCCCCCCACCGCACCACTCAAGGTGTAAAGTTCATTTCCAACATAGTGTATAGTGCTGTTTCATTGGATCACCCTTTGTTCCTCCATTTCTGATCCTTTACCTCCACTTTCTCTGTAGCAATGATTATAGTCATGAGCCATACTTCTCAGCTTGCTTGTTGAGAAAGGATCACACTAAATTTTTCCCTGGGCTGGTCTCAAATGACTATCCTCCTGTATCTGTCTCCTTAGTTGCTGAACTTATAGGCAAGAGCCATAGAGCCTGACTTGTTAAATTTTTATTTTGACCAATATTATTTCATTGATAAGTTATAATTTTACACATTTGTGGGGTATACAGTGATATTCTCAAATGACAAATGTTATGGTTTAACAAAAACCAAATAAGCTACATTCTTCCACCTTGCATTTAAAACTAATTAAAAAGACCCTTTAATGGGGATGCAGGTTGACCCATTGTGATGATGAGATGTTGAGATGAACTTTACAATGTCGGGGGGCAGGGGACAAGGAAGGGATGGTAGGGGGAAAACTAAGGAGGAGGCAACAATGCTCAATAGGAAATGTACTCTTTACCCTACTCATGTCACTGTAACCCCACTGTCCAGTATTTTTACAATAAAAAATATATAAAAACCCATGGAAGTAAAAGCAATATATATCAAATATTAATTTACTATAGAAACCATTAGGAGTAGAATAGTTCTGTGCAACTATGTGCAAGTTTTATCCAGGCAGCAGTGAGTCCAGGGATATTTGCATGCCTAACTAAGATTTTTTTAATGCATGCTCAATTCCATATAGTAGTATCTACAACCAAATAATTAATACTTCATGGTAAACCAGGAGTTACAGGTAAAAATAAATAAATAAAAAGTAAAAGTTTTGAAACAGAAGCTGTCTTGCAGAATAACAGGAGTTTGAAATTTCCCTGACAGAGGAACACAATTGACATGAAAACATTAATGACCCATTTACATGTTCCAGAAGATGTTCTCTTTAGTTGACATTCTCATTGTGCCCCTGTTTCCTGATAACCGAACTGCTGGAGTCTCCTCAAATTCATTCACAGGAATAATCTTTCCTCATTGTAAAACAAAGGACATCCAATCTTAACCAGGCTAATTTACCTTTCATTTATTTCATTCTTCATGAAATTCTGGATAATGAGGGTGGCATCATGTTCCTTATCTAAAGTTTTTTGAGTTTAGACAGAGACCAGGATTTTGTTCAATGGATATCAGCCTGCCACTTTGTTCTTTTGTAACAAATAAAAAAACTAGTTGTGAACTCAGCTCATTCATTCACTCTTCAGGAATTCATCAGCTTCCCTTCACATTAGTATCCCATTTATCTTTGTGTTTCTACCATATTTTTTCTGACACCACAATTAGGGAAGCTGAAATACAGAAATAAAAGCATTACTATAGTCACTTCTTTCTAGTTGCAATCACAAATTATCAGGGGCCATGTAGGAGACTGCCTGCAGAGACATTTCTTCCAGTCCTTTGTATGAGCCTTTTCATAGAATACCAAGAGGGTTACTAATTGGCTCTCTTGGCATGCCCTTCCTTAGGCCATGCCAGAATTCTTCCTACATAAGGATGACCATAAAAGAAACAAAAAAATATAAACTTTTTTATCTCAAAAGCAAATGTCAATGACCAAGATAATACAAGAATTTTATATAATGTAAAAAATTCTAAACATTTAAGAATATTAATCTAATTAAAAATCCCTTGTCTATCATATATCTGGAATCAATATAGGAAATGGAAATAAGAAATATGGACAGCTAGTTTCTTCATTACTCATTGAAATAAGAACAATAACAATAATAAAAATAAACTATTGCACCTTCTTAGTTCATAGTCTGTGCAAATACTCAAAGGAATACTATTTAAATTTAGTTTTAATTAAAATAAGGTGTATACCTTGCCAAATATACTCTATACAGAGAATTGAAAGATCAAAGGAAACAACAAAGTTGGTCTTACTTCTTCATAGTGGTGGCTACAGTTACAGTGACCAGTAGAGATGGAAGGAAGACTTCTATTTTTACACAAACTTACTGCCCATCCCCACATTCCCTTGCAGAAGCCATACTGGTGAGAAGTCTTCTCACCAAAGGGCATCATAAAGACACTTACTGTTCTCACATCCCACTGCTGTAACTTCCAACTTGTCTCCTTGCTCATTTCTTCTCACTGTTTAGAAATACTTAACTGTGCTAGTCACTCTGCTCTTCACTATGGTTTAATTCTTTCAGAAGATGACAGTGAAGGATAACCAATATTATATAGTTTATGTATTTGTAACATTTAATAGTCATTGGTTTTACCTCCTTCTCCCTTAACCCAGATGTGACATATCTCAGCCCCCACACCCACCTGACATCTGCATTCATGCATTTTACCCTGTAATAGGCTGTGCAAGTCAACTCAGTATTGCTGTAATAAAGCACCTGAGACAATCAACAAAAAAGAAGGAATTGTTTATTTTGGCATGGTCTCTTAACCCTGTGGGTTGAGTTCATCACAGCCTAGCATGTCATGGTAGGAGTAAGGGACGGATAGAAGTGCTCACCTCATGGTGGCAGGAAAGCCACACAAAGAGCCTTTGTTGGACATTTATGATTGAAATATTCTTCCGATGGCTCCAAAGACTTATGTCCATCTCATAATGAAATATTTAATACATCCCCTAAGGCAACCCAAATTCTTAACTCTTCCAGCAATGCAAGGAAAAAAATAATAATCTCTGTAAATCCCCTGAGATTTGAGTCAAATGTTCACCTGTGAACCCTCATAGAAAGTTTGTTGGAATTTTTTCTTTTTTTTTTAAAGAAGTCAGTTTCATCCTTCCAAGATTCAAAGGCATGAGTAAACATTCCTGTCCCTAAAGGAAATTAAAGGGACATAGGAAGAAAGGACTAGAATAAAGACCTAAACACAGCAGGACAATATTGACTTGACATCCCATGCCTGGTATCCACAGCCTGCTGAATCAGAGTGCAGCATTCAAAGGGTTTGGACAGCCTCACTCAGACCAGCTGGCAGCAGGCCCCCAGAGCCACTCACTGTGGCTGGCTTTTCTTGCTGCCTGCAGCTTCCCTGGGGTGATGACTGATGAGGCACTGCTTAAGCTTCACTCCCACAGCCTCACACATCACACTCTCCCACACTTTGCCTGCTCTCCTTGACTTTCCTTTGGAATTTCAAAGGGAGCCGCTATCACCTCCACAGTTCTGGCATCCTGCATGCTTGGAAAACCAGCGTCATACACAAGAATCCAGGATCTGCTGACTGCATGTGCTTCTACCATGGCTGAGAACGCTCCGAATGCAGTGACAGCTGAATATGGGAAAGGAACCTGTGAAAAAAGTGAATCCTGGGGAGCAATTTCCAAGAAGCCAACCCCAGTGTGAAAATGGCCTTCCAGGGCTCCTTTCTCAAAGCAAAGTCTTTGAAATTTTACACTTTTATAGCTCAGAACTGAGGTAATGCCTTGCAAATCACAGGGATGGCCTCAAAAGGCACTTTTCTATTGTTCTGTTGTAAAGAGATTGAGCTGCTTTTCTATGTCTTCTGGTTCTGGGTCTCAAACCCAGGACTTTTATCTCATTGTAAATGTGGATAAAAGTGGCAAGCAATAGCCATGGCTGTAGCCAGAATACTGAGTTTTCTTGAAATGTCCCCTATCATTAGTTTGTCACCTTTAAACAAAGCTTCCCACAGTCTCAGACCTTAGACAAAGGTAGCAAAATTCTTTGTCAGAATGTAACTTGAATGGCTTTTCAACTAGTTCCCAATAGAGTTCTCCTGTCCATCTGAAATGTCATCAGCCTGCTCTACTCCCTGCATTTCTATCAGCGTTCAGGTCTTCTAAGCCTACACAGATATTGCTTACAGCATTCTAGGATTTCTCAAGCCCATTTCTCCAAATTGTTCCTAAATCCTCTCATGAACATTTTCAAAGACTTCTGAACCACTTCCTCAGGTAGACAGCAATGATTTCCCACTTAGTATCACTTTTCCAAGTTAGTTTTTTGTCAAACTGTGACATTCCTGAGGCAAAAAAATAAACAAAACAACAACAACAACAAAATTTTAGGTTGCAGCAGTTACGTTTGGCTCATGGTTTTTGATTTTCAGCTCATGGTTCTTTGGCCCTGTTGCTGTGGACCTGCAGCAGAGCAGTAGATGACAACAGGAGCACAGGGAAGAGTAATGGCTCCGCTCATGATACCTCTAAGTGAAGGAAAATCAAGAAGGAGCTAATGGATTCTATTACCTTCAAGGTCACTTTCCCAACAAATAATTCCAGGGACCCATACTTTCACCATTTGATATTAAAAGGAACATTAATATTTAAATCTGTTGGGTATTGATAGTTCATACTTGTAAACCTAGTTACTCAGGTGGCTGAGATCCAGTAGATCAAATATCAAAGCTAACCCAGGCAGAAAACTGAGAGACTCCATCTCCAAAATAACCAACGGAAAGCTTGGAAAGAAGGTATGGCTAAAGTGACACATTTCTAGCCAAGCAAGTACAAAGTCCCTCTTAACTTCAAACTAAGTTTCAGTAAATAATTAATTAAAGTAAAAATTCACATAGAACAATCAGTTAGCTTTACATTCTTTTGTTGTTCCTATGAAACTGAAAACTTGAAGAAATCACCCTGAATACCATGTGCTTTGTTTAGCTATGTCAGCCATTCTACTAAATTAAGATGTTTTTTTTCTATCTTTACCTTTGACTTCCATTTTTGCACATGTATATCTTTATGGAAGTGGTATATGATATAATAATTGTTATGGCAAAATAAACTACTACAATTGTCATTTCCAGTAATTTCTTAAGACTTATTTAACTAAATCTCAATATTATCCCCAACATTTACAGGAGTACTTGCTTTTATTCTGTGTATCCATCCTCTTGGAATTCTATACATGTATAGTGCAATACATTCTCAAGCACAACCAAAATATGTGTAATGCAAAACTAAACAATATAATGTAGTCTGTTATAAGAAAAAGTAGAACGCACACATATAAGAAACAGACATGAAATCAACACATTTAAACACTTTGTTAGTATGTTTATGGAAAGTTTACCAACTTTACATAAAATTCTTCATTTTATATATAAGCATACAATATTTTATAATATAAATTATGTATAATATATAAATAAAAAAGAGATCAAATTTTTAAATAAGTACAATAAATAAATATATATTTCTTAATATTTCCTGAAAAAGGTTAATATGAAAACATGATATAAAATTGACTTCACTATTCCAGAGGTAGAGTAATCATATCCTCCAGTATGAACCCGATAGTCAGACCTTTATAAATTACAACAAACTCACTTGTGATTATTTATTGAGTACTTATTTATTCTATTTATCAACATAAAGAATGAATATATTCATTCTTCTTTGGTGCTTCTTTGCACCAAAATATGATGTGCATAAAATTCTATCTTTTATGAGCATTTTAAAGAATGTGAAAATCTACAGATTCAAATTAACATGACATCTTAATCATTTAAACCAACCACAGGTTGCATATCGACTGAGTGATCTCATGAAAAAATGTCTTTTGAGATGTGGTAATATTATTAACTGAGACACCACAGCAAAATTCTGAGTTTCTGGCCTTTAACTCTAAAGCCAGGTATTCTATTTGGTGATTTATAATTTTAAATGGACTGTGCAATTGTCCTTCCTAGGAGAGTTAAAATCAAATCCATCACAAACAATTAGGGTAACCAATCAATGCTTCTAAGAAAAATACAATCCTCCAAAGTAGGTCAAGACAGCTTAATGACAACTATCCAAATGAAACATGTTCATTCCTGGTCACACTATGTGCACAGACAAATTGGAATTGCCATTGTCACAAAACATGTTATAATTGAAACACAAAGAATAAGCAATCTGTAAAAAGCAGAGAGAGAGAAGCCTAGTGTTGCATTTTAAGAAAAAAAAAAACATGGGTTGCACACCTGTTGTGATGTCAAATATAAATTACAAGTTCCAAAGGACAGTAGCTTTAACTTCCACCACTGATGAAGAAAATAAAGAAAAATAGGGGATGGGAAGGTGGCTCAGTGGTAGAGCACTTGCTGTGTATGCATGAGGCCCTGGGTTCAATTCCCCAGCACCACATAAGCAAAAAGAAAAAAAGCCAGAAGTGGCGCTGTGGCTCAAGTGGTAGAGTGCTAGCCTTGAGCTGAAGAGCTGCGGGACAGCACCCAGGCCCAGAGTTCAGGCCCCATGACCGTACGCCCCCAAAAAAAAGAAAATAAAGAAAAATAATATTATTAAAGGTATTACTTGTAAAAGTGTTATTGATGTTAAACTTGGGATTCTATGGCATTTCTTTTTTGTATATATTTTATTGTAAAAATAGTGTACAGAGGGGTTATAATGGTTATAATTATAGGAGTAAGATAATGAGTACATTTCCTATCGAGCATTGTTACCTCCTTTGTTTTTCCCCTACCATCCCTTCCCTTCCCACCTCCCCATCTCCTTCCTTCACCCCCCTCCAAAGTTGTAAAGTTGTTTTCAACATCGTGTCTTGTACATCACATTGTTACAATAGGCCAACCTATATCCTTATTTCAGCATTTTGTTATTTCTCTTCCCATCCCCAGATTAGAAAAATGTATATACAAGATGCAGGGCACCAGAATCAAAAACAGTGAAAACAGGGGTTATACCATAGGGGAAGAACATACAAAAGAAACAAAAAATCACATGGTACATTATAAGTACATTAAAAACAACAGCAAGAAAGAAGCAGAAAAGGTCAAAAGCTATGTACATATGACCATATAAGATGAGGTTAAGGAAAATGAACCCCAAGACAGCAACACAAGTGGTTTTTCCTTATGGCATTTCTTAAAGGGGTCAAAGTTTGTAGTATGAAATACAGAAACACATTCAATTAGAAGCACTTTCAGACTCAAAACTCTCATACTAACATCACTACCTACCTACTCGAGTCCAAACTGTCAAAAAATTGATCCACTTTCCCTTCATTCATCCTGCTCTTTATACTCAAATTTTGAATCCTTGTGTGGTATAACAGACTGAATATTCAATAGCCTTTAGATCTATCCATAATTACAGCTCCCTCCTCATTTATATATTAACATTTAATCTTTCAGTTAATATCCATTAGTCACTCTGCTATATATCTTAGATACTAGAAAAACATCAGGTTATAAATGCTTTGGGGTTATACCCTAAAGAACAACTGTATTACACCATCTTCTGTTCCTATATACAAATACCTGAGTTTGTAAAACATCTAAAGTGCAAAATTGAACAGCCCCAGTGGTTGAACCCATGGCCAAAGCTTTTTGCTAAATTACAAGATGATGTTTACATCATGTTAGGAACTTGCTTTTGGTATAAAAACTCAAAGTGTAGGATCAGATATTCTCACAAGAGTTATATTCATTTTTCCCCAGGATGGTATTACCAATAACCTATTTGATTTCCACTAGGCTCCACTTCTCAAAGATTCCAACAATCTCCACAGTGCTCGTCGGTACCCAGCTCCCTGCAAAGGAAGCTTTGAGTATACACTCAAAACAGTTACACCACAGCAGAAATTCTTATGGCTCATACAAAAGGCCATCCTCTGTCTCAAGTGTCCAATTGAAGAATACATGTCCAGAGCATCTAATTTAGCCATAAGGGAGACTTTAAATGAAAACTTAAGATTCTCCCAGCAAACTGAAGAATGAGGCGAGAAGAATGTTCTAAAGAGATGTCAGAAGTACAAGGGACTAGTTAAGAGAAAACTAGCAAATCTGTTCAGAAAATGGAGAGAAGTGTTACATTGTTGGAGAAAAGTGACAAGAAGCAGGCTTGCAAATGTCTCTTGTGGCCCAATCCTGAAAGACATACCTGTACTTTAATTGTAATCTTTGATTTTTACTCTAGTAGAAAAACAAAACCATCATTCTTGCAATACTATACAAAATGAGTTAAATAAGAGGAAGTAACATCTGGTAGATGGTCAAGAGGAAAAAGTTACACTTATGTAGGAGACAAATAAAAATATTGAGGTTTAAGGCCAATCTTGGAATAAAAACTAGCAAGGCTATCTGAAAAAGCAAGCTAGATTTAGTTCGGTAGAGAATGTTTCTAATTCCACCTACATGAAGGCAGATAGAAGGATGCTAGCCCTAGGTAGCCTGGGGAAAAAAGAGTGATATACTATCTAAAAAATAACAAAAGCAAGAAAGGACTGGGATTATGGCTCAGGTGGTAGAGTGCACTGTAAAAAGATTAAGAGAGCCGGTGCTGTTGCCTCTCACCAATAATCCTCGCTACTCAGGAGATTGAGATCTGAGGATCATGGTTCAAAGCTGTCCTGGACAGAAAATCTGTGAGACTCTTATCTCCAATAAACCACTAGAAAACCGGAAGTGGTGCTGTGACTCAAGCTGTAGAGTGCTCACCTTGAGTTGAAGAGCTGAGGGATAGCACCCAAGCCCAGAGTTCAAGCTCCATGACTGACAAATAAAAAAAAGGGGCACAACAATTAAAGGCTTAGATCTTGTTTTCTAAAATCCTTGCACAATTAAAAGAAGCAGTTTCTTAAGGAAATGATGGATTACATGATTGGTGCTCTTGATCTAGGAACACTTCTTTCTGGTAGACAATAAGCAAATGACATTTTGTTACTTGTAGTTGTTTTCTTGTTGTTGTTGTTGGTGGTGGTGGTCATGGGCTTGAACTCTGGGCTGAGCACTGGCCCTCAGCTCATTAACTCAAGGCTAGTACTCCACCACTTGAGCTACAGCGCCACTTCTGGTTTTCTAGTGGTTTATTGTAGATAAGAGAGTCACAGACTTTCCTGTCCAGCCTTGCTTTGAACTGCCATCCTCAGATCTCAGCTTCCTGAGTAGCTAGGATTACAGGTGTGAGCCACCAATGCCCAGCATTTTTTTTGTAACTGTACAAACTTCTGTAGAAACCAAGAAAGTGATTTTTAACACAACACATTGATGTCAGTCTCTCGGAGTGAGACAGAGACAATTCACAGGGCTCCCACCGGCCACAGTTGGAATTTGATCAAGAAAATAAAATAGTATTGGTAAATGTTTTACTTAGTGGCAGGAAAAATCTAAAATTGTGAAGAATTCCAGGTAGTTGAAATGAATCCTTCCTATTAAAGAGGAAAGCACTTTCTTACCCTTTAAATATGGGTTTAAAGTAACTTTTTTCCAGAGAATAAAATAAAGGAAAGGAAAAAATTGATGACTGAATTCACAGTTCCAGGCAGCGAAGGTCAACATGAACAGTGACAATCATACTGGTAGCAGATACCCTCCATATGATGTGATAAAATGACACTTTACCCCTGTGATTTTCCACCCAAGAACACATAACCTCAGTGTAATCATGAGAAACACCAACTGACAAGACACTCTACAAATTACCTAACCTATAGTTCTTGAAAGTTTTTTTTTCAAGGTCAAAAAAAACAGCCAAGAATTTTGAAAAACTGTCTAGTTCAAAGGGAGCCTTAAGGGACATGTGACTAAGTAGAACAGTTGTTAGGAAACAACTTATCATGTCTGAACAAAGTATGGATTTTAACTGACTAATAATGTGTCACCATTCCTACATTAGTTGTGACAAAATGCCAAGCTAATACACAATGTTAATAATGAAAGAAACTGGATTGAGGTCAATAGAACTTTTTCTAGCTTTATAAGAATTCTAAATAAGAATTTTATTTGTGAACACTGGACATACTTGACCTTGTTAAATACCATCTAAATAAAACAAGTAGAGACTGATAGGCTTCCTATGGCTCTTTAGGCAACAGGGCCTTGCTGATCTTGTAGAGAGCCTTCTAAAGTCACTGTGGGACAAAAGAGGCATGACAAGTCAAAGTATGATGCACAAGGAAGCTCTAACAACTGCAAACTGTTAGGTCCACCTGGGAGAAAAGACCCATACACCCTTCCCCTTAGTGAAAGACAGCACATAGCCTTACCAGAAATTACCTGCCTGAAAACAATAATCACCTGACTATCAGTCACTTGACTGTGAGTCAGCAAAGACCCCAAACTCTGCGGTAACTTCCTGAACTGGCTCCTTCCCATAGTGAGAGGTTACCAGGTTCTGAGATCACTTCCTCATCTGCTGTGGTCACACCTCCCTGCCTTTCCCTTTATAATCCCATTCAACCACAAGTCCTCCCTTCTTTTTTCTTCTCTTCTCTCTCTGCCTGCTTCCATCTTGAACAGGGGCCAGTAGTTGTCCCCTCCCCCTCACACCAATACACACTTTTCTGCCTGAACCACAAGGCAGTCTCCTTTCTAAGAAACTTCTTTAGAATCTAGGCAAACAAGCCCTCTGTCCTGAGTGAGAAATCTACTGCACACCACATTGTACTTGACATTTTCACCATTCCATTCGATCTATTCTCAATTTGTCTTACTTTCCTTGTGTATTGATGGGCATAGTTGCCAATATCATCTAGTTTTTTAACTTAAAATTGAAGTTATGCCTTCTGTTTACTCTTTTGACTTTGTGGTGATTTTCAAGAGGAAAAGAAACCAGATCTTATGTAGTGTAAGTTATACTATTTCCACTACATTGTGCAAATACATGCAATTTGGAAACCACTTGAAGACCCCAAAGAAAAAGTACAACCTTCAATTGTTTTTAGAAAAGATTACACCAAAATGAACATTTACTCTCAACTCAATCAGGAAAACAACTGGAGGTCTATTTTCAGATTTCAAAGCTGGTAGGTAACTATGGGCCAAGGTCCAAAGTTGGTCAGTTGAGATTACTTGATTCATACTGCACATGGTGACACATGCCTATAATCTCTAGCAAGTACAAGCCCTTCCATTCAATACATAACAGTACAAAAAGAAACAAAAAACACTTGATATGTACAAGAGAGCTCCGAATGTGAGACTTCATCACAAAGGAAAATTCATTTAGCTTTAATAATCAGGGAAACAAGGAATGTCTTGCCATCAGCCCTACACAGGCCTGCAAAGAAACACTTTTCCAATATGAACAGCTCTGTATCTATAAGGATACAGTATGCCAAGTGAAGGCAAATAAAACAGTGGATTCCAGTCAATTTCTGGCAGCCATGGTGCTATTCATTGCACTGAAATAGTAATTTTCTAAATGGTATCAGAGGACTTCAGAAGTCTATTGACCTTCAAAATCAAGATTTCCTGCTCTATTCAACTATAGGTCAGATGTGTATAATGGAGTTTATCCTGTGTTTAAAGAATAACAACAGATCAGTTCTTTGAATGTATCTTGAATGAGTAATGTTAAAAATATTTAAAGCATCAATAAAGGTAGATGCTAAGTTGTTAAGCAATATACCTTTGAAGTCAAGAAATTGTTTTATATTTGCAAAATTCATAGTTCAGTCAATACCTCAGCTCAAATGAAAAAAAAGCCTTATGACTGATTTAGTAACATTTGAATGTCAATTATACAAAATACTTGGGACCAGATATGTTTCAGACTTTATATTTTCTTCTGATTTTAAAATATTTGCATTTATCTATTCAAAGGTATTGGGTTGCTGGACACCATTCCTGAGCTTTTTTGCTCAAAGCTAGTTTAGCACTTGATGAATAAACTTCATTTTTTGTTATTTTTCTTTTTGTTTTGTTTTTCATTGTGTTTTAAGCAAGAGTCTCATGGACTTTCTTGTCCAAACTGGCTTTGAACCACAATCCTCAGATCGCAGCTTATGAGTAGCTAGAATTACAGGCATGCGCTTCCAACACTCAGAATACATATATTTTTATATGATCATTTCTTTAACATAAAACAAGCTTTACAGTGTGGAACTTCCCATTGTGATGCTATGTCTACCCTATATTGCAGTTTTTGGAACTGTACCTATTTCAGAATTTGGGGCTAGGGATGCTCAGTTTGTTTAATCTGTAATACTGACAGCAGGCTTAGGTCAGACGAAGATAGATCCAATAGACCAGGAAGAACTGAAGCTGAGTTTTCTGGAACCTCATTGCTACTTCCTCCCAGGATCCATCCAAGGCCATATAACTATTTCCAAAATATTTTATTCGTAGGCCCAACATTTTATAATCATGGCCCACAGAACCTGAATACCACCCCAGATTCAGATATAGAGACTTACAAAAGGGCATTATTATGTGCAAAAGTTATTAGTTATTTGGAGTCAACATTCTCCCTGAGGAAAACATCACTGTGAGTGAAGTAGCAATACACAAAATAGTAATTTAACCACTATGTATTGGATCCAGTTTAAACTATATACTCAACAATAAGATTGTTGACAAGACTTTGTCTCTGCCTTGATAGTCCTGTCTAAAAGGCAGGATTAAACAACAACAACAACAATCTCCTACAATCTATTGTCATAAGCTTTATAAAATAAGACACTCAGGATGCATGAGTTGGCACAAGATGAGAGTGAGATCCGGAACTCATAAAGTTATTTTCTAAAACAGATAACTAAATGAGAGCAAATATGAGAGTAGAATTAAAAACTACATGCCACATTTCCAAATTCTGGCCTTTCCATTTTTCAGGGAGTTCGAATTCACCTTATGACAGGAAGACAGAGACATTAAGATATTTGAAAGCAGCCTGGATTAATAATGTTCTATCTTTGATGAAAATTATGTGATGTGGACCAGGGCATATTATTTAATTTCTCAGATCTCAGTGTTTCATCGGTAATGAATGAATAATAAGTTATTAAACTCTGTTGTGTGAAGCAAATAAGATAATAGATGGGAAAGCACTGGGGAAAAAGTGCAGTGACATGGTCAACAGCAACATTGAGGTGCCATTATTAGGTGAATGATTGCAAATTGCGCTTACGAAATGACACCAACATTGAAGACAAACTACAAGAATATCAAAAGGCTACTCAACCTAGAGGATCTATGTTTCATTCAATGCCATTGATGTATGGATGAGAATGAGGTCTGACAGCGCAGCCAGTACAGTCAGCACATTCTACTGCATCACAGCACGGGGTCTGGCAAAGCAGCTGGGGATCCTTCCAATTCCCAAAGGCCCAAGGATTTTTGGAAGGACTCTGATTGCTGAATACACACATTTTCTAGTGTATTCATGCAGGTTGGAACAATTATAAGTATAATCCTATGAGGATTACTTTTCTAAAGCAAAGAGATAAACCTTGAAGCAGCACATAGCTGTATTTGGAGCTAGGTGGCATATTGAAACATGAGTATTGCTTGTACCCACAAGTTCAAGCCAGCCTAAAAAAAGATATCACGATGTCATTTCAAAAAGAAAAAAAAAGATAAGAGAGGAAAATCCTCATGGCTTATGAGCATATTAGTACTTCATAATCTCTCTAACACTGTCTCTCTCTGTATTTTTCACACACATACGTCAATATATCATTAAACTTAGCACTACAAAATCTTGTAAGGTTAAAATGAATATTAGCTCCACTTTAAAATCCTAAAGCTAAGAATATCACCACCAATAACTGTTAGAGATGGTATATAAAATTATTATCCTTTTACTCCTGTCTGACCTTATATTCACACATAACATGCTGCCACTCCAAGGAAAATGAATAATTATCTTTCCGAGGTCTAATTTTACTGCATGCATTTCAAATTATTACTCAAAGAAAAGAAAAAAAGAGAAAAATACTACAGTTGAGTGCTGATGGCTCACTCCAGAAAACCTTGCAATTCAGGACAGAAGATCTGATTATTGCAACTTAAAGCCAGCTTTAGCAGGATATTACAAAAGGTCCAATCTCCAATTAATCACCAAAGAGTTAGAAGTTGAGCTCTGGCTCAAGATGGTAGGGTGCTAGTTTTGAGCACAAAATCTCAGGGATAAACCTCATGCCCTGAGTTCAAGCCACAGAAATGACAAATAAATAAATAATAAATAAACAAATTAATAGATGATATCTTTAAAATATACTACAAAAATAAGATATATAATAAGCATAAAATTAAAATATAAGAAGACCAGGCACTCAAAGTATAGCTCAAGTGGCAGAGTACCTGACTACAAAACATACCCCAGCTATGTGACAAACCACAGGAAACCATATAAATCAGCTGAAGATCAATTAGGCCTTACTCTCATAAGCCTTTCTTATTCATTCATTTAGTTAGTTAGTTAGTTTTGGGCACTGGGGTTTGGATTTAGGGCTTGTCTCTTGATAACGTGGTGTTCTAGTACTTAAATCTTTTCCTCTAGCCTTGTTTAGCTTGGTTATTTTTTCATAAGTGTATTGTGCTCAGTGCCAGTCTTGAACCAAAAATCCTTTTTCCTATGGCCTCTCAAATAACTGGGATTACAGTTCACATCACCAATACCCAGGTTTGTCCTTGAGATAAAATATCACTAAACTTTTGCCCAGGCTGGCCTTAAACATTTTCCTTCCTCACAATCTCTACCTGTTTTGTTACTGGGACAATAGATGTGAAGCTCTATGAGTAGTCCATACATTTCTTTTGAAGTCTTAAAAATGTATTTTTAGACTGGGCATTGGTGGCTCCCTCTTATATCCAATTAACAATCAGAAAACCAGAAGTGATATTGTGGCTTAAAGTGGTAGAGTACTAGCCTGAGCACAAAAGCTCAGAGACAGTACCCAGTCCCTAGGTTCAAGCCCCATGACAGACAGCAACAACAAAAATGTATCTTTATGTGCCTGTGCCTGACAACTGTACTTCACAAACCACTTTAATTTTAGGAAGTTACTTTACTTTAGTCTTGTAAATAAACTGAGGAAACATGAACTAATATCTTTAAGTTATATGAATGGCTAATAGACACACAAAGAAATGTTCAATGACTCTGGCTATAAAAGAAATGCAAATCAAAACAAGATTGAGATTCCAACTCACCACAGTTAGAATGGCTATAATCAAGAAATCAAATCACAACAGATGCTGGAGGGGATGTGGCGAAAAGGGAACCCTACTTCATTGTTGGTGGGAGTGTAAACGTGTTCAACCACTCTGGAAAGCAGGGTGGAGGTACCCCTAATTATAGTGCTCCCCTATGACCCTTCTGGGCATTTACCTAAATGACCAGAAACAAGGCCTTATTAAAGCTATCAGCCCAACTATGCAACCAACCCAGTTGTCCCTCAGAAGATGAATGGATCAAGAAAATGGCATATATATACATGGGTTTATACATGTATATATATATATATATATATATATATATATATATATACACACAATGAAATTTTATGCTTCCATCAGAAAAAATGACACTACCACATTTGTAAGAAAATGGAAGGATTTTGAGAAAAAAAATCGTACTAAATGAAGTAAGCCAGACCCAAAGAAACATAGGTCCCATGGTTTCCCTTATTTGTAATAATTAGTTGACATCTGGAAAATCTTAGCAGATGAGCAGAATAGCTTAATAGCTATGTACGTATGACCATATAGGATGATATTAAGCAAAATGAATTCTACAATTCATTTGAACTCTAAGAGTTCAAAAACAGAAGAGGTTTTGTTGTTTTTAATGTACTATGTGATTTCTTTTTTCTTTTGTGTTCCCCTGCCCACCTATGCTTTATCCCCTGTTGTTACTGAATTTGACTTTGGTACCCTTGGTATTTTATATATGTTTATCTGAATTAGGGAAGGGAAGGGGAGCAAAAAAAAAAAAACCGGTGAGACAAAGGACAAGAGGGGAACCAATGCAACAGTGATACTCACAATATGTTGGAAATGATTTGTACAACTTGGGGGGGGGCGGGCGGGGAGGAAAAGAGGGAGAAAAATGAGAGAGGGGTAATAAGTTCAAGAAGAAATGTACTCAATACCTTATTTATGTAACTGTAGATCCTCTGTTCATTAACTTGACAATAAAATATAAAAACCAGTTATAAATAATTCAGCCATAGAGGTAGAAATTTCTAAGGGATTGGTAGCTACGTGAAACCTAAGGTGTACTGCAGTAGATATTTTAAATAGATACATTGAACAGAACAAATGTTCATCTAATATAAAATGGCAGCTAAGGAGAAATTGTAGCTTGCTGTTTCATTGAAGAATGAATGTCTTCTGCATACTGGATGATATGAAATATTAACAGGAATAAATGAAAGTTTCTCCTCTGAGATTCAAAACTAAGTTCAAGAGTATAGGATCAAGAATCGTCAGTAGTTGACTATCAGGGGCTGCACTTCAGAGAACACAGCTGACAAAAATCCAATTGACAAACTAGAGATATCAAAGCTGACTGATATTCCAATTGTTCCACTGGAATGACAATGTCTATGACCCTGAAGCAATACTCTCACCCTTCATATACAATACAGGTTTTGCTCATGTCTAGAGAAACCATTAAGAAATGAATCCTAAGAAAACAGATTGATCAAAGACTGAAAAATGACTGCATTGCTAGAATGTCAAAGAGTTCTAGAAAAGTAGTAAGAACTTTAAAACTAAAAACATCCAGTGATATTTCTTTTTTTTTAATTTTTATTGTAAAAATACCGTACAGAGGGGTTACAACTACATGGGCAAGGTAATAAGGACATTTCTTATCAAGCATTGGTGCCCTCCTTTGTTTCCCCTTCCCATCTCCCGCTCCCCCCGCCCCGGCACCCAAAACCTCCCAACCCCCCCCACCCGGAGACAAAGTTGTAAAGTTCATTTTTCGACATAACGACTTGAACATCTCGTTGTTGCAGTGGGTCCACCTGTATCCCTATTTAAACAATTTGTTCTTTCCCTTCCCCTTCACAAATTATACCAACATCAAATACAGTGAAAACAGGAGTTATGGGGGGGGAGGGACATAAAGAGCAACAAAGAAATCATCTTATAAATATGTTAGAAACAATCACAAGAAAGAAAAAAAAAATTAGATACTTACCTTGGGGTTCATTTCACCTAACATAGACTTATCTGACCTTTTCTGTTTGTCTCAGATATATGCTAGTTATTGCAAATAAGGGAAACCATGGGACCCATGTTTCTTTGGGCTTGGCTTACTTCACTTAATATAATTTTTTCCAAGTCTTTCCATTTCCTAACAAATGGGGTAATGTCATTCTTTCTGATGGAGGCATAGAATTCCATTGCATATATATACCACATTTTTTGATCCATTCATCTACTGAGGGGCATCTGGGTTGGTTCCATATGTTAGCTATGATAAATAATAATAAATAAACATAGTTGTGCTGCAATAAACATAATTGTGCTGGTAGCTTTAGTATGGTGTTGTTTGTGATCGTTTGGGTAAATGCCCAAATGTGGGATTGCTGCGTCATAGGGGAGCCTGAGGAACCTCCATACTAGCTTCCAAAGTGTTTGAACAAGTTTACACTCCCACCAACAATGCAGTAGGGTTCACTTCTGTCCACATCCCCTTCAGCATCTGTTGTTATTAGAGTTCTTGATTATAGCCATTCTAACTGGGGTGAGGTGGTATCTCAATGTTTTGATTTGCATTTCTTTTATGGCTAGGGATGTTGAGCATTTCTTCATGTGTCTATTGGCCATCCTTCTTTCCTCTTCAGAGAAGTTTGTCTTTAAGTCCACTTATTTATTGGGCAGTTGTTTCTTTGAAGATTTGTTGATGGGGGATTTAATTTTTTGAGTTCCTGGTAAATTTTAGATATGAGACCCTTGCCCATTGTTACCTTAAACATTTACTCTGCCTTCTTATTGTAGATAAGTGTTTGTTTAGCAATGTTGAATGCTAGTAGAAATTGAAGGTACTTGGAGAATATAATGTGATTATGAATGAGCATCTCTATTAAAAGTATCTGAAGTGGCGCTGTAGCTCAAGTGGTAGAGCTCTTGCCTTGAGCTGAAGAGCTGAGGGACAGCGCCCAGGCCCAGAGTTCAAGCCCCATGACCGACCAAAAAAAAATTAATTAAAAGTATCTGAAATTCTTTCTTGAATAAGTTTAGGACTTCATATTACTTCATCATATCTTCTGTATTTCATAGGCTTCCAAAGAGGTCAATGAAATCTACATTGTGCACGTAAGTATCTCTCTCTTTTATATAATATCTTGAACACTAAGAAATCTTGCACACAGAGAAAAGCCCCACATATTAGTAGGAATAAGCTTTCAGCAAATAATTAATTGATTGATGAATAACTGAAAGTTATTTATTCTGCAAGGAAGGAGAGAAATGCATATCCTTGCTAGCCTTTCTGAAAGCTATGGGAAAAGAGTTACATTTCTAAATGAACATTTGTTAAATTTGTTAGAAATACAATTGGTGTATGAGATTAGGAGATAAACCATAATAACTTTCTATCATAAGAATCTTGAATATTCTGAAAAATTCTATGACTTTGGGAGAACATGTACACATATATGTACACAAATGAACCAATTATTTTATAACTTCACGGAGACCCCCTTAGATTTTAAGCTGGCTATGTATGGGCCTATTCTGTAAACACAATTCAGATAAGGACTTCACACTTCCCTTTATGATTTTCTCATCTTTTTCTGTTTAAACTGTTTTCTTAAATATTAAGAAATCTTAGCACCAGGCACATGTGACTCATGCCTACAATTCTAGATACTCAGGAGGCTGATATATGAGGATCTTGGTTTGAAGACAGTCCAGGAATAATAGTTCATGCAACCCTTATCTCTAATTAACCACCAACAAAACAAAACAAAACTGGAAGTGGAGCTGTGTCTGAAGTTGTAGAGTGCTAGCCATGTGCAAACTCAGAAACAGCACTCAGGCCCTGAGTTCAAGCCCTAGGATGGACACAGGAAGAAAGAGAGAGAGAGAGAGAGAGAGAGAGAAACAGAGAGAAACAGAGAAAGAAAGAACTAATGAAAGAAGGAAAGGATAGAAGAGATGAAAGAGAAGAGAAAGAAAGAGAAGGAAGAAAGGAGAGAGAAAAAGGAAGGAAGGAAGGAAGGACGGGAAGGTGGGAGGGAGGGAGGGAGGGAGGGAGTACGAAACCTTTTAATACTAGAGGTATATCTATAAAAGCACTGGATCTCTCCAGGGACAGTTTCTGTTTAAAGAGAATCAGACCAGTGTCTGGGTAATGCATAAAGCCACTGAAGCTTTGAGATGGGGAGCTTTTGCCTTCTCCCATGATCCTGCCCTCCTCCTCCTCCCTTTTCACAGAACTTTCTCATTCCCTTGGCACAAATGCCTTTTGGAAAGAAAATGCAAAATCATTGACAAATTACCTGGATTTGCAGACTTTGACTTTCCTTGAGGTAGATAAAGGCTTTCTTGTGAGCAGTACACAATAATCATTGCATACAGAGGCATTTGAAGCATTAGAGGATTCAAGGACAATAGTTTTTGAAGGAAAAGGGTCTTATCTTCATCCCTTCAGCCATATCTAATACCCATGCTATGTACTGAAGCCTGCCTGTGGATAACTTACTGGTTCACGTTGTATAGCGCATCAAAAACTTTCATTAATCTCTTCTATTATTATTATGTCTATACTGTGTTCTTATTTTCCTTTGTGCTACAAATCTCTCAACTGGTTCTTCACTGTGGAATTGAAATCAAAGCTGACATTTGATAGTGAACACATGAGCTAAACCTTTCCCCCCAGGTTACCAGATCATAAAAAAAAAAAGAAAGAAAAGAAAAGAAAGAAAAGAAAGAAAGCCTAGGCTCAGAAAAATTCAAAGCTACTTCCATATGAAAGCTTCCCAACCTTAAGGTCTTTCTTTCAAGCCAGTTCCATAGGGATTTATGCTTGCAAGTTTTATCTTCCTGAATAAAAATAACTGCAGAGTAAGCGATATCTAAACAGGGTACACAGGACTAAGGAAAAGAGGAACAGAAATTAGGAGAAATATTAAACAAGACTTCCAGAGGAAAAACTAACTCTCATTTGATATTCAGAGGATGCAAAGCTTCATGGAATCCTCTTCAGGAACAGGAAAGTAGTGCCTAAAGCAGTCTATCATGTCAAGAGGAATAAGACGTTCTATATAACCCTCCCCCCTTATTAAATCAAAGGTTATCTTTTGTTCCATTTTAAGAGGAAAATGTATTTCATTTTAGTCTTTTTTATTATTCAACGTAATAACAGCATTTACATTTACATAATATAGACCTTGTTGTGATAGAATGTTTAGTTTGTTTTTGAACAATGTTCTCAAACATTTCTTATTTAAAGGTGTCTTTCCTAAGCAATTAGTCATGGGAGCATAGTAATTACCAATTAAATTGATATTCACATAAGCATAATCAAATGGCCACTGCAATTCTATGAAACTCATTAGCAGTTAAAGTGTATCTAGTTTTATCAGTGTATTCTAATCTCTTCAATTATTTCAGTAAAATTATTATGACAATACAGTCCAAAATAATGCTTATTGGGTTGCTATTTTGACTCTAAATGGTTTCCATGTGTACCTTTGTTTACTTTATAATGGAAGAAAGAAATTAAAATAGCTCTATATGCAGCAAGGGATGGACTACTGAGTTTGGGAAAAGGCTGGGAGTGAGGGTTGCTAAGGTTCCTTGAAGTTTCAGGATCATCATGATTTTATTTTATTTTATTTTTTATTGTGAAAATACCATACAGAGGGGTTACAATTACATGAGCAAGGTAATGAGTACATTTCTTATCAAGCATTGTTGCCTCCTCCTTTGTTTCCCCTTCCGGTCCCTTCCCATGTCCCACCCTGCCCCACCCCACCCCGTGCCAAATTTGTAAAGTTTGTTTTTCGACATAACTTCTTGTACATCTCATTGTTGCAATGGGTCCACCTGTATCCCTATTTAAATGACTCATTTTTCCCTTCCCTTCCCCAAATTATAAGAACATCAAATACAGTGAAAGCAGGAGTTATTCTGTGGGGAGGGACATACAAAGAAACAAAGAAATATCTTATAAATATGTTAGAACCAATAGCAAGAAGAAAGAAAAACATGCAAGCAGAAACAGTCAGATAAGTTGATGCTAAGTGAAATGAACCCCAAGATAAGGACTCACCATGATTTTAAGAAACACAAAAGATCTGTTAGCACACCTCATCAGAATTACCAAGCAAAGTTAGTTGAAGTAAAACTGGATGGAGCTACAATAGTGAGTGGACATATAAGAGAAGACCCTAAGCCCTGATTGCCTAAGCTTCAGATCCTATTGGATAAACTCTCTATTTTTTCTTTGTTGCTGTATTGTTCTAATACCAGCAATACACAATGCAAACTGTGCAAACAGGCCTACAGGGACTTTCAAAACCCTTATCCAAAGCATCATTTGTTGGTGTATAGATGTGTGTGTGTGTGTGTGTGTGTGTGTGTGTGTGTGTGTGTTTAAAAGTGGGTTCTATGAAGGCAGGTAGTACATCTTCCATTTTCATTCATTCTGTGCCTAGAACTTGGATCCAGGTCTGTCATATTCTAGATGATCAGGAAATATTTCTTTTTTTCAATTTTTTTATTGTAAAGATACTATAGAGAGGGCTTCCAATTACATGAATAAGTTATTGAATACATTTCCCATTGAGCATTGTATTTCTTAATGACTAGGGACTTCAACTAACCTTAAATCGCATACTTTCCAATTATATAAAGTTAAAGTGGTTTCATTTATTGTTGTTTGTTTTGTTTTGTTTTGTTTTTGTGCTAGTCCTGGGGCTTGAACTGAGGGCCTGGGCACTATCCTTGTGTTTTCTTGTTCAAGGACAGTGCTCTACCACTTGAGCTACAGCTCCACTTCTGGCTTTATGGTGGTTAATTGGTAATGAGAGTTTCATGAGCTTTCCTGCCCATAATGGCTTCAAACAACAATCCTCAGATCTCAGACGCCTAAGTAGATAGAATTATCATTGTGAGCAACTGGCAATTGGCTTAGGCAATTGTGCATTTATAAAAAGATGTTTTTATTTGAGTCAGTGATATTATTTCCATTCATATCCCTTCTCTGATCTGAAAATCATTTATATATGAAAACATTTATATATAAAAGTCATTTCATATAAACAGGATTGCTGTTGCTGAGGCTCTGAGGCAGGAGACAGGGTCATCATTTGTGGGTCACAAAATGTCCACTTGTTGTTTTCCTCAGCCTTGCTTCCTAAGTCTTGCTTTCAAATCATGAATAATAAGCTCAGTGTATGAATGCAAAATAAGTTCGTAAATGTAGGCTGTCTTTTGAATCAAAGGGCTGCATAGTTTCTTGAAGAAGTTCTCTTTCTTCCTCCTCTCCTCTCTTTCTCTGTCCTCCCCTAGGTCTTTTTCTCCATTGCTTTTGATCCTCATTTCAATTCTGTTGAAAACATAGTTGCTGAATAACTTCTCCCTCACAATTCCTGAATCCACCCTAGACTGTCTTTACACAGGGATTATATTCTCTCTGTAGGAAACTTTAACATGTTCACAGCATGAAAAATATCATCTCACTCACTAAGACCCACATTAAATGCCAACTCTGTTTTCAAAGTGCCCAGAGTCTTTCTTCTCCATTCCATTATATATAACACTCTAGGTTCAATGAAGCTCTTCTGTAAGATAGCTCTGTTTATACACATGAAATTTCTCTGGACTAGAAGTCCTTCAGGGTCAGGAGTAAGTCCAGAGTGCCAATTCCAATTAAGTGTTCATATATTAACCTATCATTTTATATTTGTTTATACTTGAAGTTGATTTAAGGCAAGACCTTCAGAGAGCACTGATGTGTTAAATGTGGAACCTTGAATGCAATAAGCTCTTTGTCTCTAGTTTAAAGGGGAAAAAGCTGAGATTTGTAGCCTAGAGACTTTCAAAAAAGATAAATAAATGAACACTACAATCTTGTCTGACTTAATTCATGAGATATGAGGTATGGCTCACCCTCAGAACTTCCAAAAAACATTTATCAGCCATAGAAACAAAAATTTAAAAGCCAGACAATCCTTCTCATGATAATATGGCCATATAGCATTTCTTTGTCCTATAGCTGGGGGAGAGAAGGCCAGTTGAATAGAGAGAACCAAAAGATAGTGATATGACAGAAATAGACATTAATACCATTTAGTTCTAAGATAGAGAGCACTGTCCAACTTTGTTTTTTCTAAATAAACCAAAGCTAGTTTACAGAATAATTTTAAAATATCTTTCATCAAGAATGTAGTATGCAGTCTCTTTATGTAGTTTTATCTTTACATCACCTCTGAGTAAATATTATGATTCCCATTATATAGCTGAGTGCAGTAGAGCCCCAGGCCACATGGCTAGTCAATATCAGAGCTGGCATCCTGATTCAAATGTGACTTCACATCTATATTTTTATCCGCTGTGCTCTCCATTCACAGGACTTGGAAAGATATGATGCTATACAGGTGTAGTGGTGCTCTGTGGCTCCCACAACATGGAAAATACTATAGGCAATATAACCAAGGCTACTTTCATGGCATAAGATGCATGGTCATGTTCCTTGCTCAAAAATCAAAATGAAACAAAAAGATAGCATGGAAGCTTTGGATTAAAAGTAGGAAATAGTCTACTTTCCTTCTATTTTGCTAGCCCACATTTCTCAACTTCCACCACATTTATATTTTCTCATGAAAAATAGTCCTATACAACACATATTGCTTAGGAGCAACTATTGCCTCCATCCGTTGGACTCCAGCAGTCTCTCTTAAATGCTTTTGACAATCAAAATATCTGCAGGTATTACCAAGCATAGGTAGTGGAAAGAGAAAGTGATAGTGGTAGCAAAAATTGTCTAAACCTACTGTCATATTAGAAAGTACACTGAGTCAAGAATCCAAAGGTCTAGGCTCAGGTCCCATAATTTTTCTTTTTTTTAATTTAATTTTATTTTAATTGTGAACATACTGTACAGAGGAGTTACAATTACATGGGCAGGATAATGCGTACATTTCTTACCAAGCATTGCAGCCTCCTCCTTTGTTTACCCTTCACATCCCTTCCCAGCCTCCCCCCTCCCAGGTCCCATAATTTTTCAAATCCCAGTTTCCTTATCTGAAAAGTACTGGTATATGATTTGTCTAATTATAAAATTATTGTAAGTGCAAATATATGAGAATTAAAATTGAGTCCGTGGCCCATTCCTGTAATCTTATCTAATCAAGAAGCTGAGATCTGAGGCTTGAGGTTTAAATCCAGTCCAAGAAGAAAGGTGCAAGAGATTTCTACAATGAACCAGTACAAAGCTAGACTGAAGTTTTGACTCAAGTGGTAGAGTGCTGTTGTTGAGCAAAGAATTCAAGCAAGCATAAAGTCTGAGTTCAAGCCTATGTACTGGCAAAAAAAAAATGGTCATGTTGATGAGCATAATTTTATATGGTCATATCCACCTAACTATTGAGAATTGTGATCTGCTGCTGAGAATAAACTAGCTAAATTCTATTTTTCTTTTGTCTTTTTCCCCCTTTGGTTCATTTCCTGCTGTCACTGTGTTTGATTTCTGTACCTTTTTCTTGTATGTAAGTTCATTTGATTTTGGAAAGGGAAAGGGAATTACAGAAATGATGGGACAAAGGGAGAAACAATGCAACAGTGATACTCACTAGATATTACATTGTATATGAACTTACAACTTGGGGAAGGGAATGTGGGAAGGAAGGAGAAAATGAGGGACAGGGCAACACTGTTCAAAAAGAAACGTACTCATTACCTTACTTAGGTAACTACCAACCCTTCTATATGTCACCTTTACAATACATTTGGATGCAAAAAAAGAAAAAAAGTTTATGTCCATTAAAGCAACAGCAGCAGCACTAAGAGGCGGAAGAAGAAGGAAAGGGGGATAGTAGTATTGTAACTACCTCATGAATTATAGAGAATTTTGAGAGTCAAAACACCTGATACTGAAAAACTGGATCCTACTCCTGGCTCTGTCTCTACTTCCTTGTGTTTCCTTGGACTAGACATTTCATTCTCCTGGGACTATTATGATGCCATATATTATAATTATTATGCTTCTTATTGTCATATTATTACTAATTTACCTTGCAGCTTTCATTCTTTATATAACATTGCTCCAATTCATTTTGGACAATTATTTCCCTCTCATTAGAGTGTATAACAGATACTTAGAAACTACTTTTGCTGAAAATCACTGGCATTCTTAGGCCCACAAATTGACTAAAAGCATGAGAAAAGCTTGGCATCCTTGTCTCCATTTATATATCTGCTCTGAGGCAGTTACTCTGCAATCACCTTGGAATTCAAGGGGTATAGGACTGATGGATAACAACTTTACAATGAGGATAGAGGTAACTATTCCCTAGTAAAGAAACAGCAGAACTTCATCAGGATAGACCTACCCAGAAACAATGACCTTGTTCTTCCACACTAAAGAGCTCACCTCGAGTGATGACAGCAGTAATGACATCTCCACAATCCCTCCCAATACCACCATGAAAGCAAAGACCAACTAGGCCATAAAATGAACTGGACTATGTTGTTGTTTATCCTACCTTCTTGCTCCACTCAAATTCATCCTCTATACAAACCTAAAGCCCATGTATGTACTCCAGAGATGCTCTGTGTTAATTGCCTCTTTCGGTGGTGTGTCCAAAGTTCTGGTATACAACTTAAAGTTGGCCTCAACTACGTTGTCTGTTCTGATGATGTGTTTGGGCCATATTGGTAACCTTTCTTTCTCTGCCCTTCATCATTACCTATTTTCATCCAGCATGTTGGGGTGAGAGGACCCAGCTAACAATGTAGTACCCCTGGAGTTTCAGTCTGGGATCTAAAACTCAGGTTTCAGGTGAGGTCAGAGTGCGAGGGTAGACCAGTTACCTGTCTCCTGCTATGGATCAAGTCCCTTCTGCATAGTCCTGGGGCCAGGTTTTTTTTTTTTTTTCTGAATTCTGATATTGCTAAGTATCCTTATTTCAGTAACCAATTATCCCCTATTTTTCTATCTCTTATTTCCATACAAACAATACCCCTGCTTTTAGTTTGATATGCTACCCAGGATAAAAGAGAGTCTGCATTTTTTCACATTAAATGTAAGTAGAAGTGATGGGTACAAACTCCAAAAAGTGTCTTCATAAGAAAGTGCATTCTTTCTTGTTCATTGCCTTTTGTCTTCTGGTTGTGAGACAGTCATAAAGGCTGTAGTTCCAATAAGCATAATGGGCCACAAGGTAGTGGGAATGAAAATGTTACATGGCAGGAGAAAAAGCAGAAAAATTCTGTCTTCCTAACCAGAGCACCATGCCTGATCTGTATTGATTGTTCCCAATATTCTTGAGCTTGAGAGGAAAAATATACTTTTGTCTTGATTATTTTAGTTGCTGTTTCTGTTCTTGATGCTGATTCCATGGAATTTGCCCTTTTGCTTCAGTTATTCCTGTTACTATCTATTGTCTGTGCTTTTTCCAGGTGAAGGTGATAGAAAATCCAATTCAGAAAGGCTTAAACAAAAAAATATTAGCTTTTCAGAACTGCAAAGTCCTCAGATAACCCTGGTTATCTGATTCCAGGTAAAATTCAATCAACATTTCAAACAATGTCACTGGAGATCAAATTTCTCTCCCATGCTGCCTTTTATAATTTCAATTTGGCTTTCAATTTCCATATGTTGATTCTCCTACAGCTCCAGCAGGTCCTTATGAACTGGTGCATGAGACTGACAGTGGAAAAGCTCCTGTTTCATTTTTACATTTCACAGGAAAGAGAAAGAATCTCCTGCAGTTGTCACCAAAAGAGAGAGAGAGAGAGAGAGGAAGAATATCTCTCCTGCTCTCTCAATCCTTTCAAATCTTATTTTCTCCCTGTTGCCCTCAACACACACACACACACACACACACACACACACACACACACACAGAGCACCAAATCTCTCAGGTAATCTATGTTCACATTTCACTGCCAGTAAGGAGTTTATAAAACTATCCCTGAATCAAACACCATTGCAGTGAATAGGGAAATAGAGGTGTTGATTTGGCTTTCATTACAGCCTGAAAAGTGGGTCATTCCATGCAAACTATATATATTATGATATGCAAAGTGAATTCATCAAAATGAAAAGACAGACTCACTAATAAGCAAACAAGAATAGGAATATTTACAGTATCTACTTGTAGGGATTATTATGATCATTAAATTCAACAATGTAGGTATAGGTGTTTTGAAAATTATAAAATATGCATAGATATTATATACAATTATTAGTGATATATCATATACATTACTATATGTAATACATGCATGTGATATACATACATACATATGTATATATGTATGTGATATACATAGTATGTACATATATCACATACATGTATGTGAGGTACATACAATTGCTTATGTTATTGGTACTAGTGTATTGTTTATTTTATCTTTTTCTCTATCTTTTGTTGTTGGTCCTGGGGCTTGAACTCAGGATCTGAGTGCTGTCCCTGACCTTCTTTTGCTCAAGGATAGCACTCTAACACTTGAGCCATAGCACCACTTCTTGCTTTTTCTAAGTAGTTTATTGGAGATAAGAATCTCACAAATTTTCCTCCTTGAGCTGGCTTCAAACCACAATCCTCAGATATCGGCTTCAAGAGTAGCTAGGTTATAAGGGTGAGCTTGTTTGATTTTATCCAACTGAATTTCTCAGTGTTTGTGGTACTACTTGAATAGTTGTACTACTCTTCCAAGCAAATACTTGAAATACAATTTAATTATTTCAATTATAACTGAAAATATCCTCACATTTGGCTGTAGTTTTGTTATTGTAGCCATAGTGTACTCTTTTCTACCTTCCAATGTCTTGAATGTAACACACTAAGAAATTCATTTTTAATGCTATTTTATTACTGTTGGGTACTTATACTAATGAGTAGTCGTATTATAAGTACAATGCTTCTTGAGCAACTTTGACCAAGATACACTAGAAATTTTTGATGATATAATCGCCAATCATTACTAGAGATTGGATGTGAAGTGGGAGGAATTGCTATTCTCTGATATATTTTCCGTTATTTATTTATTTATTTATTTTTGTTGGTTGTGAGGGCTGAATTTTGGGCCCGAGCACTGTCCTTCAGCTCAAAGCTCAAGGCTAGCACCCTACCACTTAAGCCAAAGTACCACTTCTGACTTTTTACTGCTTATGTGGTGCTGAGGAATCAAACCCAGGGCCTCATGAATGTTAGACGAGCACTCTGCCACTGAGCCAACTTCCCAGCCTTATATTTTCCATTTTAAAGCAATGATTATTCTTTTAACACGTAATTCTAACTACACCACATATGGAGTTGAACTTCCTCAATGATTTCAACCCTTGAGGTCAGCATCTAAGTTTGGATGGCTCTTTCTCATGAAACATTGGCAACCCCATATGCATATCTCTTTCTCTATTCCATCCTTCTCTGGTTACACTGAGATACTCATGGCTCCTCACTTGTACCATAATCTATGTGGGATAGAGTTTTGACCTGAATCTTTATTTGTCTATATTAACCTTGGTAGTTATGCTAGACCTGCCATTCTCAGCAACTTTCCACGTTATTCATCATTCCTCATTCTTCCACACTGCTTCAGTGTCATTTTCTCAGAGCATCCTTCTCTGTGGAGCCTTGAGACCAAATTGGATCCTCCACTAGTTCAATAACGTGTCCATTTCCATAATTTTATTTAATATCTCTTTTTAAACCTAAATTCTGAGTCCATAGAGTTTGTCTTTTTTAGCATTATATTTAAAAAATTTAGTGTATCATCTAAATCATAATAATAGCAAATGAAGATGTATCAACCCCATACGTAGTCAATGAATGACAGAAGTTCTGCAGTTTTTTCTCAAAAGTAAAAATTACAGAAGTCTGCATAAGTAGATACAATAATCTCCTGTTGGAAATTTCTGAGGATATTGGGGTGCTGTATAGGAATAAGGACGTTAGCTCAAAAGGAATTTAGCAAGTCATTTTTTTATTTCTACAGAACGTCATGCTCCTGAAAAGAAGATAAATAAGCAACCATGATAAGTAGACAGTCCCCCTAGATTTTATCCCTACTGAAGGTCTTATTCCTACTGCAGGTTTTATCCCTAGGGTGATACTGCCCATTATAGTGATTGATCAGAAATTAGGTTCACAATTCTGCATGATTTGCTAACTTAAAAGTGGATAAAAATTTATCCAAATAGCTAATTAAGTCCAGGACACCTGACGGAAGCAGGAACTTGTTAGAAAGATGAGGAATGGGGTTAAAATAAAATAACCTTTATATAAAATGGTGTCTATCCTTTAAATGGCCATGCTTTTGTCAACCACTTAACCACTTTGACAGAAAAGATTCTAATTCTTACACTACTAATGGTTAGCAAAGTGAGTACCTATTATGATAAAGGTTTCAGAATAGGGGCAGTACATGAGTAGAAAACGATATTTTCATGTTCTTTGTTTATATCTGTGATTTCTTTCATCTTTTAGGATTTAAAATTATCATGATATATTTGAATTCATAATGGTTTCATCTTTGAAAATAATTTTCCTTCTTTATAGAGGATTTATAGTTATTCTTTTTCATTTGATAACACTAGCCTTCCATGAGATAACAGATAATTCCCTTGGCCCAAAGCCTTATGGCTAATCCTTCCTCAGTGAGATCCTATGACAACTATAATACAGCAAACCTAATGTAGCCCTGAAAGCATGAACTGGCATCTTGTTTCATTTACCTCGGGCTTCTCTGAATTAACACAACAAGGAGATAAGGGCAGGAAGGAACAAGCAGTTCTTATCAGATCATAAACAAGTGTATGGGGGAAACAGTTCTTGGGGTTACCATCAATTCTAGCTCGAAAGAAGACATTTTTACTTCATCAAAGTTCTACCTCTAAAATGAAGAATAAGTGGTTTCTAACTCTGAGACATGAATTCAGCAATGATGGATAGATGTTCCTGAAAACCATAAAGGTTCACCTAAATAGTGAAATTCACTCTGGTCTTTCAGGAGTCTCTTGTGACCCTTTAAATCTACTTTATAAAAGCAGCATTTTTAAGTTGATTTAGTGAGACAACTAAAACTTAATTAGTTATCAGATAATTATCTAATGAACGCTTTTCGAGATTTAAGATTTAGCCACAGCTCTAGTTGCAATGCAATTAATTTCTAATTTTATAAGCCATAAAAGGTAATCACAGCTTCATGAAGCAACTAGGGTAGGAAGATAATATTTAGATGTCATACTGACACCAAGACTCCTAAAGGCAGGTTAATTGGATGGCAATTAGTAAGAAAAAAAGTGTTTAATACCATACTAGTCTTATGTTATGCGAATGAAATTACATTTTGATTAGCAGGTAAGAAACCAAACAATTCAGAATGCATGAGCTATAATACCAGTCAATCTTTTTCACAATACCCACACACACAAAAGTTTTGATCTTGCCTTCTACTCAATAAGGTTGACATTATTTTACATTTCTGTGCCTGAAATTAGAAGTGCAACCTGATATTTTAAATTTGCTTTCCTCCATACCAATGTCTCTCTCTCTCTATATATATATATATAAAATATAATATATATAATATGTAATATATAATATTGGCATTTGTAATACTATCTGTTAGGATCATGTGAAAGAAGCTAGTATTTCATTAAATACCTTTCTGTTCTAATACAGAAAGAAAGTGAGAAAAAACAGGCCTAACAGATTTGCCTGCCTAATTCAACCAGTTTATTAGGAACACATTTTTATCAAGATTCCAAGGTCCTGATACACAGAGACTCTTTAATTTATGATGTCATCAGTGAACCATTACTTACATCAATGGAGGCAGCTACATTTTAAGAGACTGCACTTAGAGTCATAACTAAATACCTGCTGTACTGACACTAAACATATAAATATACATTCTATTGTAAAGTTTAAAAGGATTGGTTTGATGTCAAGGTTATAATAAACACCCATCAAAGCATTAGCTATTGTTAGTAGCAACAGTTTGATAAGAAAAAAAAAACAAGTTGATTTGAGGTATCAAGAAATCTAATCCCTTTCCCTCACAGGAAGTCACATTATTTAAAATTCTCCCAATGAGGAGAATTTTATTTATTTATTTATGTGCATATATATATTTATTTATTTGGAAAGTACTGTGCCTCATGCTTATTTAACTTGCTCACTTGGCTGACATTGTCTCACTAGAGTTATACCTTTAGAGCAGCTCTTTGCTGGTTATATAGAAATACATTTCTTCTTTTTTTTTTTGGAAATATATTTCTTCCTGAACTAGTTTTGAACCTCTGCCCTCCAGATCTCAGCTTTTTGAGTAAATGGGATGACAGGCATGATCCAATTGAAAAATAATTTTAAATAAGGTTTTTAATGTGAAAATACCATACAGAAGGGTTACAATTACATGAGCAAGGTAATAAGTACATTTCTTTGTGTGTGTGTGTGTGTGTGTGTGTGTGTGTGTGTATGTATGTATGTGTGTGTATTTGTGTGGAAATTTTGTAACTACTCTTTTTTAAAGTTTTTTGGGGGAAAATACCATGCAGAGGTGTTACAATTACATGCACAAGGTAATGAGTACATTTCTTATCAAGCATTGTTGCCTCCTCCTTTGTTTCCCCTTCCCATCCCTTTCCATCATCCCACCCTCCCCCCAATAAGTACATTTCTTATCAAGCATTGTTGCCTCTTCCTTGGTTTTTCCTCTACCATCCCTACCTTCCCATCTCCACAACCTCAATCCTCCCCCACCCCCACCAAAGTTGTAAAGTTCATTTTTCAACATAGCATTTTATACATCTCATTATTGCAATGGGTCCTCCTGTATCCCTATTTAAACAATTTGGATTTTTTCCCTTCCCCTCTCCAAATTATACCAACATCAAAAACAGTGAAAACAGGGGTTAAACCATTGGGGAGGGACATTCAAAGCAACAAAAAAATCACCTTATAAATATGTTAGAAACAAGAGCAAGAAAGAAAAACGACTTGTGCCTTTATCTTGGGGTTTATTTTGCCTAAGATCATCTTATCTGACCTTTTCTGCTTGTCTCAGACATATACTAGTTATTGCAAATAAGGGAAACCATGGGACCTACGGTTATTTGGGCCGGGCTTACTTCACTTAATATAGATTTTTACAAGTCTTCCCATTTCCTCACAAATGGAGCAATATAATTCTTTCTGATGAAAGCATAGAATTCCATTGTGTATATGTACTACATTTTCTTGATCCATTCATCTACTGAGGGCCATCTGGGTTGGTTCCATATTCTTAACTATGGTATAAATAATGCTGCAATAAACACAGATGTGCTGATAGCTTTAGTATGGTCTCCTTTGTGATTATTTGGGTAAATGCCCAAAAGTGGGATTGTTGTGTCATAGGTGAGCTCTATGCGGAGTCTTTTGAGGAACCTCCATACTACTTTCCAAAGTGATTGAACAAGTTTACACTCCCACCAACAACGTAGTAGTGTTCCATTTTGGCCATATTTCCTCCAGCATCTGTTGTTATTAGAGTTCTTGATTTTAGCCATTCTAACTGGGGTGAGGTGGTATCTCAGTGTTGTTTTGATTTGCATTTTTACTGGCACAAGAACAGACCTCAGGATCAATGGAGTAGAATTGAAAACCCAGAAGTGAACCCACAGACCCATAGCCACCTAATCTTTGATAAGGGAGGTAAAAAATTAGAATGGAAGAAAGACAGCCTCTTCAGTAAATGGTGCTGGCAAAATTGGTCAATCACCTGTAGAAAACTAAAGCTAGATCCTCATATATCACTCTGCACCAGAACCAACTCCAAATGGATCAAAGACCTCGGAATCAAAGCAGACACTCTGAAAACATTGCAGGACAGATAAGGAGAAACCCTAGGTCTCCTTGGCACAGGCCGAGATTTTCTGAATAGAGACCCAGAAACACAAACATCAACGAAATGTTGGACAAATGGGATTGCATGAAGTTTCAGAGCTTCTGCATGACAAATGACATAGCTAGAAAGATCAATAGAAATCCCACGGATTGGGAGAAAAATCTTCACTAGCCATACAACAGACAAGGATCTCATTCTAAAATATACCTGGAACTCAAAAAATTTAATCCCCCAACAACAAATTCTCAAAGAAACAACTGACCAATAAACAAGTGGGCTAAAGACTTACAGAGAAACTTCTCTGAAGAGGAAAGAAGGATGGCCAATAGACACATGAAGAAATGCTCAACCTCTCTAGCCATAAAAGAAATGCAGATGAAAAATAATTTTGATTGTTGGTTAAATATAAGTGCAAAGTCGGGCACCAGTGGCTCACCTCTGTAATCCTAGCTACTCAGGAAGCTGAGAGCTTTGGATCATGATTCAAAGTCAGCCCAGGCAGAAAAGTCCCTGAGACTCTGATTTCCAATAAACCACTAGAAAAGTGAAAGTGGTACTGTGGCTCAAGTGGTAGAGCACTAGCACAGGGACAGCACCCAGGCACTGAGTTCAAGCCTCACTACCGACCCCCCCCCCAAAAAAAAGTAAATGTAAGTGCATTGGGTACAATTATAACACTAATTAATTTTCAGCTTACAATTCAGTAGGAATTCAAGTTCTAACTATAATTATAACACATGAAAGGTCAAGTAACTTTAAATTTTTGGAATAAAATACATGACTGACACAGACTTATAGCAAAATAGTGTCCATGGTACTGGAGAGTACACAGAAAATGTCACTGTATTTATCATTTTGTGAAGGACCACTAACTGTGAAAATATAGGTCAAAAGCTGGTGTCTAGAGGTATAGACATTGGCAAAGGAGTAGCTCTCCTGTTTAGTGATTTTGTTTCAAGACGTGTAAATACACAGAACAGACATAGTGACTTTTGTTATTTTGATCACTAAAAATTATTCAGCTAAAAACCATTCGCAGTCATAGCAAAGAACTGGGCTCGAGCTGGGACCATTGGTATAAATACAGTTTCCACTGCTGGCAGAGGTCTGATGTGTTCTGACCAAGAGTGAAAGTGACAGAGGAGATATAAGCAGCAAGGCTCTGCAGTATGCTCTCAAAATGCCCTGGAAGTCAACCATTTGAAAACATTGTCAAAATCACTGCTTATGTGATTGCAATAACCCAGGTTCAAGGAGGAAAACAAGGATATGGGACTAGGCAATCTTTAAAGAGATCAGTCCATCGGGAATGGGTCTGTACTCCACTTTCCCTTGGCATTTACATTGCTTTAAGGGCAAAAAAAAAATGGAGATTATAAAGGTGCTATAAGTGAAATCCTTTTTTGCTGATTTCTTGCCCTTTTACTCACTATTTTAAAATTCTACATCTCAGCCTTAGTCATTTTGCATATTAAGTGTCCCCTGGACCAGCTTCCTGTCTAGGTATGAAATGTACTTTCAGACTTTTTTTGTTTTATTTTGACAGTTCTGGAGTGTAATAAGTGTTATGATTTAACACTTATTACATAGGCACCCTATCACTTAAACCATGACCTTTAAAAAAATAATAATAACGTATAATAATAATAATAATAGCTATTATTTTTTTTTAGATAGATCTCATGTTTTTGCTCCAGGTCTGGCTTAAACTGAGATCCTTTTGCCTCTACCTCCTCTTATCTGGAGTTACAGATGTATACCATCATACCTAGTTTACTTGCTGAAGGATGGCCTCAATCCTATGATTCACAAAAACTATTAAATAGTAATGCATGTTGTAATACAGTGGCAGTGAGTAATTATTATGGAAGTCCTATTTTGGGGTGTATTGCTGAGTTGCCTTAAATGGAACTCATGGAAAAAAGGAAAGGATTGGGGAGGAGAAGAAGAAAGGACAGAAAAGGAAGGAATCATGAAAGGTCTAAAATGTCTAGGAATTTGCCACATTGAAAACTGTAGTGAGACCAAACAATGCTGTGTAAAGAGGAATAAGAAATAAACAATAATAAATAAGAAGATACTGAAACAATATTGTCATTCTTGAAATTAGCACTTTCTAGAATAAATGTGATCTCTTGTGAGAACTAAGAAAAATGCAAATAACGTGAATTTTATACAAATTCCTCTTATGTAGTTTGAAAAGTCTATAATCAAGAGAGTGGTAAAGGTGACTTTTAATCCTATTAAATGAAATTGAACTTGAATCTAGATACTAAAGACTAACAATACTAGAGATAAAATTCCAAAATAAATGAGCCCCTAAAGGCATAATAATGTAAGTAAAATTTTGAAATACAAATCAGAGAATAAAATCACAAGAGCTTCAACTATAGTAAACATCATTTCTTAGAATATTCAATAATGAAACTTATTATATAAATAATATTTCAAATTGAAAATGACAGCAGATAATAAGAAATTATAAGTAAGTTGGTTTGATAAATAACAAAGTAGACTTTTCTGTAAGCAAAACACACTAAACATTTTACAGATTAGCAAGTAAACAGTGTGAGTCAAGCGCAAAAGGTCAGATAATGTGATGTTAGGAAAATGAACCCTTAGATATGTATTTTAATGTTTTTTTTCTTTCATGCATGTGTTTCTAATGCATTTATAAGATTATTTCTTTGTTGTTTTGTATGTCCCTCCCCCACAGTATAACCCCTGCTTT
>NW_012267360.1:646079-651316 GCF_000151885.1 Dipodomys ordii
ATCTATAGAATACATTCCTACCAAATAAATTATTTTTAAAAAAGGAAATGCATATGGATATGGCTCTGAAGTAAGGAGGCCAGGTTTGGCCGGCACCATAATGGGACATGGTGGATGTTAGGTTCTGGCATCTTGTCATCATGCTAGGGAAGGAAACCCCCTGCCCATCACCTGGGAGGCAGGGGGTGGGCACTTGGCTGATAGGTTACTGAATCTGTCAGTCCTGTGCCTGGGACAGGGAATTTCCTGTGGCTCTGCCCCCTGTGCTGACCTATTTAGGCCCTGACCAGCCTAGCCGCCATGGTGCCATGCTTTGTGTGTCTCTGTGATCGTGTCCTGTTTCTTGTCTCATTTCCAGTCATCATGGCATCCCAATTCAGCTCTCCATTGGCGCTGAATTGGATTGTTGGTATCGTTTTTGATCTTTCTTTCCTCTCTAGCATGTTTCCTAGCTGCGTTATGTGTATGGGGGGGCTGCAGGTCTTTGTAACAATTGGCTGCCTGCAGCCTGCTAACTGTATAATAAAGACGCCAATATTCTATATTTCAAAATGTGGCTGCTGAGATGATTCACCTACAAAAGTTCATAAGCATATGGAAAATAAATTATCTTCCTAAAAAAGGATAGTTATTCATACTAAAAACACAAACAAGATTCAATATAAACCCACTAGACTGAAAAAATGTAAGACATAAACAATCCAAGTGATGAAAAGAATGAAGAATAGGGAAAACTCACACATAAATTATGTCCATTCAGAAAAACTTTTAAACATTGCTCAGTAAAGTCCAATTTCTGCATTCTATAATAATTAGCATTTTTCTCACCATTTTCTGCCTTAGAAAACATATTGCATCTCAGGAGTACTTTTCTTTGGAGGAATTCTACATATATTTGCATAAGGTGACATGCACAAGTATATCCATAGGACCAAGGGAAAATGAAATAGTTGCAATGTCTATGAAGAATAAAGTAATAAATTGAGTATATGTTCAATAGGAAGGGAGTTAATGCATTGCTAGATCATGCACTGACCTGGGTTAAAATTGTGTTCATAAATGAATTTTAATGATCTTGAGCTAAAAGCTGCATTCTACAATTTCACAGAATAAGAAATTTTAAGAAAAAGGGAAAACTAAATAACATACTGTTTAAAAAAGACTTATATATAGAAAAATCTATCCTAAGGACGAAAATAAAATGGTTTCACAAAACTGGTGGTTGTAGTTAGTGTTGGGAGTTGAGATAGGAAAGATACACAGGAAGTCCTAAGATAAAAGTAATATTCTGTTTCTTATTCTTGATAATCAGAACCAGATAATCATTTTACAGTTATTCTTGAAACTACAAGGACATATTTTTTTCCAATATATTTCACATTTTAAGAAGTTATTCTAAAGTTGTGTCCATGGTCACTAGGGAAATATTATACACTCTTCTCTATCTCTATTGTTACCTCTTGAATTACATTTGTCAATGTTCATCCCTCTGGGAATGTGAATTAGAGAGTCCTTGTTAGGATTCCACAAACTGCAAATGAGCTGTCCATCTTTGGCATGTCTGCCTTCTGCAAATACTGCTGATCTACCAGGGCAAATGAGGACCAGCTCTGCCTGTTTGTGTGCTCAGGAGTTTTCCTTATCACACAGCAGTGATGTATTCCAGCAACAGTTAGCAGGATGTCTTTCTCTCTACTTGACCCTACTGTGTCTCTTTAAATATCCAATATTGTTGTTTGGAACAAGGTTTCAATCCACTGTAGTGAAAATAACCTATACATTCTGTGTTAGCGTCCCACTCACTAAAGTACAATCTGAGGTCCATTGCTAGCATGAAGGGGAATGCTAGAATCCAGGGATTATAAAAAATTTAGACAATTTCTCCCTTAAGTATGACAGCTATGTTTCAAAACTACCGATGGATAGTTGAAACTGCAGATAGTATCAGAGCCAGTATATATTAGGTTTTTCCCAGGAATTCATTTATATGCTGCAAAGCTTAATATTAATTTATAAATTATTTACATCTAACTGCAACCAATAACAAAATATAAAATATGTAACTATATATCATAATATGAGTTTTATGCTACATACTAGTTGCTCATGCCTATAATCCTAGTTATACAGAAGATCAGAAAATCATGATTCAAAGTCAGCCAGGAAGAAAGTCCATGAAACTCATCTCCAATTAATCCAAAAAAAACCCCAAAACTGCTGAACTGGATGCATGGCTTTAGTGGTAGACCATCAGCTGTAAACAAGAAAGCCAAATGAGCAGAAAGGCCTTTGTTCAACCTCTGGTACTGCCAGAAAAAAAAAGTGATCCCCCATCTCTGTCCACCCCCATTCCCTGCCCTCTTTCTCCTCACTTCATTGTAGTATACTCAAACTTCTCGTTGGCCAAGTACAATTGAAACTGAAAGAGTTGCAAGCAAAACTATAGATAAAAGAGGACAACTTGACTTTTATCTGAAACATTTATAGTTAGGCTAATGTAGCCTGTTTCATTCCCTTCTATCTTTGAAAACATTCTCTTTCCAGAGATTTCAGTCTCCTCTGACAAGTGTTCCCTCTTCCTATCAAAGACACCTATGACTTTCTTAATGTAAGAAAAGAAAGATCTTGGTTTAAAAAATAGAAACTTAAAAATGCATGCAGCATATTTTGAACTATTATTGGTTGATAAAAATATTACATCCAAAGTGTTCCAGGTTTCAAAGAATAGAAATCCAGCAAAAATAAGTATGAGTAATTAACATAACAGAATTTTCCAAACTAATAATATGTGGGGGAGTTCATTCTTTTCTTTTTTAAAAATTTCATTTCATTGCCAAGGTGACGTACAGAGGAGTTACAATTACATACGTAAGGTAGTAAGGAAATTCCTTTTGAACATTATTACCCCCTCCCTCATTTTCTCCCACTTTCCCTTCCCTCCAACTCCCCCAAGTTGTAAAGTTAACTTCCAACAGTGTCTGTTGAGAGTATTGCTGTTGCATTGGTTCACCCTTTTTCCTTTGTCTCACCATTTTATTCTTCTACTTCCCTTCCTTAATTCAGATAAATGTATATACAAGACACAGAGTACCAAAATCAAATACAGTGACAGAAGAGCATAAACTATAAGGAAAAAAAGAACGAAAGAAAAAAAGAAAGAACTTCACATACTACATTAAAACCAACAAAAACAAATTAAAACCTCTTCTTTCCATATCTTGGCATCCATTTCACTTAACATCATCTTATATGGTCATACGTACGTAACTATTGAACTTTTGTGAATTCATTTAAACTATAGAACGCCAATCATAAAAATTAAGTATATCTCCAAGTTTTGAAGAAAGAGCTCCTGTTTAAGAACAAGTTTGTGAACACGTTAGGCAGGATTTTCACAATGACATTAGCAGTGGTTATGTGAGTAGTCAGATTACAGGTAAAAATTAAATGATGTTGAGAAATAAAAATTTTCATATACTAGCAATATTTATTAATTATATTGAAAGTTAAGTTGCAATTCTTGTAATCTGATTTGACTATTTGGCTTTCATACATGTATAACAATTCAAGTTTTGTTTATTAAGTATGGTACCTATATATCTCTGAACAGTTGTTGAATGGATAGAAAAAGTTAAAAATGGAAAATTTTATAAAATTTCTAAACTGACAATCTAAACACAC
The DNA here is from genome assembly GCF_000151885.1 of Dipodomys ordii. NCBI lineage: Eukaryota > Metazoa > Chordata > Mammalia > Rodentia > Heteromyidae > Dipodomys > Dipodomys ordii. The sequence goes on from NW_012267360.1 coordinate 649,761, forward strand.
AAAGGCTTAAGAGAGCATTAAATTTTAGTGTGGTTCAATATAAAAAAGATATTTTTTATTATTCATTAAAATACAGTCCCAATGAAAGCAGAAAAAGTGAGAAGACAACTTGATTTTTTTTTCTTATTAAAATAGGGACAGTTGTTCATGACACAAAAGTATTTGTATTAGGCTAAGGTTTATTGTTTTTACCAAACATATAAAGAAAAGGAAGAAGAAAGTAGAGAAAGAAGGACAAAGTAAACTGTAATTAAACAAGTCTTAATATCAGATTTATCAAACCAAAATAACATATATTATTAATATTGCTTTCATAGAGTTTTCTTTATTCTTACTCATTTTTAAATTTTCTTCCAGCAATACCTTAATCAAGCCAGATATTAAAAACCTATATAATTATAGAAATTATGTATATTATATTTTGTTATATATATATAAACATACATTTTATACACACACACAATTGTGACTCAACTGTCATATCATTCTCAAGTCCAGTGGTTCCAGGGAGAATCTGTAACAGTTTTGCCTTTGTGTAAATCAAAATCATCACCTCAAAATAGAGAACAAAACCAAAACAAAATGGAATTTTAGAGCTTTGCCCACTGATGTGCACCTGAATAAATATCTAAATATTGGAGCTGTATATTAGATGTTTGAGCCAAGCAGGTGACAGGAATCTCATGATCCCAGGCAAGCTCTGCCAGAATTTCCTATTAAACTGTCAGTCAACAGGCACTAGGTGTCAAAAAGTATGAAGCTACACATTTTGTTTCCTAATTTATTTTCCCCCAAATCACAGTATACAACATGCTCTCAAACCAGAGTATACTAATCATCACAAAAAATGACTGAAATTAGTCAATATATCGTCAAACATTCCAGAGAATCACCAACAGTGAGGAAAATAACTTTCACACTCTACTGGTTATAAATTTCTAAGTGTTAAAATATAAAAGTAAGAAAATAATAGTGCTTTAAATGTCTCCTAATAGTTACAAATTATAATATGAAATTAAATTAGGTATAGGGCATACAATAAAACAATATTTTCACCATAATTAAGAAAGACAATTTTAAAGAAAATGAAGAAATTATTCTGCATTCATAAAGTCACAAGAAACTTTTTTGTTGTCAGGCAGTGTTATAGACAGCAATAAGAAATGTAGTGAAGTTTCCTTTCTCTTTGTCTAGTTGGGATAGCAGGCTATTTTCAAATAAGCAAGTTAAGATGTATTTTAATAAGAAAAAAAAACAAGAAAGGATTATTTTTTCTTTCTCCCTTGATGTTTTTCGTTCATTTCACATGCTATCGGCATTGTTTCTCCAACCTAGTCAGATTTTCTGGTGCAAAATATATTTGATAAGAGAAAACAACAATATAGAGGCAGAGCTATGACAATTTAAGAAAGAGAACAATGATTGTCTCTTAGGAATTATTATTTGGGGGGGGTGGCGGTGTTCCGGTCATGGGGCCTGAACTCTGGGCCTGGGTCCCTTCCCTGAGCTCTTCAGCTCAAGGGCCTCAAGCATGCAAGGCGAGCGCTCTACCGCTG
>NW_012267360.1:651366-767146 GCF_000151885.1 Dipodomys ordii
AAACAAGAAAGGATTATTTTTTCTTTCTCCCTTGATGTTTTTCGTTCATTTCACATGCTATCGGCATTGTTTCTCCAACCTAGTCAGATTTTCTGGTGCAAAATATATTTGATAAGAGAAAACAACAATATAGAGGCAGAGCTATGACAATTTAAGAAAGAGAACAATGATTGTCTCTTAGGAATTATTATTTGGGGGGGGGGGTGGCGGTGTTCCGGTCATGGGGCCTGAACTCTGGGCCTGGGTCCCTTCCCTGAGCTCTTCAGCTCAAGGGCCTCAAGCATGCAAGGCGAGCGCTCTACCGCTGAGCCACCTTTCCAGTCCCAGAAATTATACTTTCTGGGGGAAAAAAAAAAACCCTCTTCCTAGAACAATACCTCAATGCTACTGCAGCTTTTCCTCCTGAGGACAAGAGCACAGAACCCAGCAAGGTAAGATTCAGACAACACAGCTAAAAGAGCCATCTCTTAACTCCATCTGTTCAGTCACAAACATGGTTTGAGATTTTCTTGCCTTTGAATTGTATATTGTAGACTTTCCTGAAGACAACAAATGTTGAATCAAGAAGTAAATACTCAAAACAGTTAGAAAAGTCACTAAAGTCCCCTTAAGGGAATGATGTTTGATGGAAGACCTGAAAGATAGGACTTCATTTTTGATACTTGGCAAAGCACTATCTTGCAAAAGTTGGAAATATGTGAAAGGACAAGTACAAGAACTTAAAAATATTAGAATGGAAAAAAAGTTGTAGGAATGAGAGGAGATAGATGTAAAATGAGAATAGAGTCCATCAGAAGTAAGATCATAAACTGCCGCGATGATTAATATCTAAAACTTCATAGCCCAGTATAGAGTTTCAGGTGTGTAATCCCAGCACTAAAGAGGCAGGGACAAAAGAATAAACTGAGCTATGTAGTGAAACACTGGGTCAAAAAAAAAAAAGGTGGGGGACCTAGGATATAGCTCAGGTACAGAACACTTGCCTAAGAAAACCCTTAAAGTTCAAGATGCTATTATTTTATTTATTGAATATTCCCCAAACTGCAAAAAAGACAAACAAATAAATAAGCAAATAAACTTACTTTGTTTTCCCCCTGAGAACAGAAATGAATCTTTGGAAAATTAAAAATTATAGTAGAGTGTGTGACAATATTATCAAGATAATATATCAGTCTGAAATAGTTGCCTGCAGAAACATTACAAATCTTATAATTAAAGGAATATATACTTAATTTTGTTCTTTATAAAATGCTGAAAGCAGGAATGATTTAATAAGAACTTGCTTCTAGGTAGTCATATCTCAAACAACAACCTACCCATCAAGAAAAAAATATTAAAAAATTCCAGATTATTTTTTCAAGGTAGCATATTTTGTATATATATATATATATAAACATATATATGTACGTTTTATGCACACACACACACACACACACACACACACACACACACATCATTCTTAAGTCCGGTGGTTTCAGGGAGAATCTGGCTCATAACAAACATACACAAAATCTCCTTAATGGAGCATAATTGGCTCACTCCTGTAATCCTGGCTCTAAAGATAGAGGTTTGAAGCCAGCTTGGGCAGGAAAGCCCATGAGACTCTATCTCCAATGAACCACTAAATAGGTAGAAGTAGAGGAGGAACTGGAGTGCAAGTGATAGACAGCTAACCTAGTACAAAAAATTTTAGGGATAGTGCCATAGCCACGAGTTCAAGACCCAGCACCTTAACAAGAAAGTGAGAAGGAAGGAAAGAAAGAAAAGAAAGAAAAGGAAAGAGAGAGAGAGAGAGAGAGAGAGGAAGGGAGGGAGGGATAGAGGGACGGAGGGAGAAAGAAAGAAAGTAAGGAAGGAAGGAAGGACTGCAAACAGTACAATTTAAAAAAATGTTTCTCTGAATCTCAATTCCTATTTCTATCCACTCTTCTGGGAGACACCCCTCATTCTGTGAGCCACCTATATATATACATATAGGAATTCAATTTGTTCTTTTAAAATATCTTATCTGTCTCTACTTTCTATGCTTTTTCTTTTCTCTCCCTCTCTAAGTATCTATTTTTTCCCTCATCTGAGTGTGTCAAGCAAGAGAAAAAAAATACTCTCTGTTGCTCCTATCTGTGCCAGGAGCAGAGTTCACATATATTCAGTTTCATTTATTTAATGTACAATATCTTAGCTTGACAGGCTAAAGTGAATGTGAACTATAATTTCTCATAGTTTGTGTTGATGTACATATAATTAAATTTGCATTTTTAATATTATAGAAGGCTGGAAATCAATAGTAGAAAGATTTCTATAAACATAAAATTTTAAATTAAAATGCCATTAAATTATGGATTGGAGATGAGAGAAGAATTTAACAAAATTATCCTAGAATGTATCTGAACAAATAAATAGTAAGTAAACAAATATAGAAAAGAGAACAAGGCCTAAAAATGAATATTAAAATCTGATACAAGAATAGAAAGTTCATAGCATTATTATGATATGGCAGAAATCTTAATATAGTACAATGTACTTACATCATGAATTGTTAATTTATGGATTAGTAAATTGCACAGAAATCAGAAGTATAAAGTAAATCTAACGTCGTACTTCAAAGTAAATTTTAGAATGAATGACATAGTTACATTAAACTGTTTATAAATAAACATTAAAATAGCTGAATGCTATGAAAATATGGGTACTTTTCAAAATTCAAAATCAAATTAAAACCTCTAAAAAACTGTTCCATGTTGTGAGCATAACTAATGTGATAAAGCAGTTGTTTAACATGTGCAAGGTCCTGGTTTAATTGCTAGAACTGTTATGAAAATAAAAGAATAAAGAAAAAAAAGAGAAACGCTATGAGCTGATGGCTCACATCCGTAATCCTAGTTGCCCAGGAGACTGAAATCCAGAGTATTGTGATTTGAAGCCACCTCAGTTAGAAAAGTTCTTGAAACTCTGTTGGTATGGTTTTAAAGGTGGTGGTAGAGTACCAGTTGTGAGTAAAAAATCAAGCAAGTGCATGAGGTCCTTATTTCAGGTTCTGGTACTGTCATGTGTGCATGCGTACGTGCACACACACACACACACACACACACACACACACACTCTCTCTCTCTCACACACACTCTCTCTCTCTCACACACACACACACAGAGTAGGAAAAAATAAGCAGATGCAAAAGCATTAATGTTTTCTACACTCCAAAGAATAAACAACTTTTTAAATAGAAGGTATGTTTAAATGATGAATTTCTATAAAAAGATAGACTTAATAGACTTTTTTTTATCGGTCATGGGGCTTGAACTCTAGGCCTAAGTGCTGTCCCTTAGCTCTTCAGCTCAAGGTTAACACTGTACCACTTGAGCCATAGTGAACACTTCTGGTTTTCTGGTGGTTTAATTGGAGATGAGTCTCACAGACTTTCCTGCCCAGCCTGGCTTTGAAACATGATTCAGATCTCAGTCTCCTGAATAGCAAGGATTACAGGCATGAGCCACCAGTACCCAGGGAAAAAAAAAACTTAAATTGCATATGCAAGAGGTATATTGTCAATAATTGATAGAAGAACCAAGATCAATGAGCATGTAAAATATTTTTTACTAAAAATAAAAAGTGAAAATTATAAGGACATAAAGTAGATTACCATCTGAAAATTTGGGAAAAATGCTAAACTGGAATGGAACAAAAATACACTGTCATTTTTTATGGAAGTAAGTATTTTGAATTTGTTCAATTTCTTGGCAATGTATATATTAAATATCTTAATGATGCTGCATCATTTAGCAATTTGGTATCACATTTTTAAAATCTGTTACAGTATTATAGCCAAATGTTAAATTTTAAAAAACTGTACTGTCTAATAAACTAATTCAATAGCAGGATATACTTAAGTATTAACAAGGAATATCTCTAGATTTTGGAAATGTGATAGTTTCATGAAATAATGTTATAATGTTAATTTTTTGGTTATAAAATGATTCAACAAATGCTAATATTTCATCTGTTATCCCTTGTTATTAGAGAAAGTAGTCCACTGAGGTAGTAATGGGTAGGGAGTGTTTTCTATTAGAGACTTTGGGATAAACTAAACCCCTCCCATTCAGAATACTGCATTCATTCAGGAATGACATAAACTCTAATAAACTCTGAGCCCCAAAGAATGTCTCTTTCTCTCTCTGTCACCATGAAGTTAAATCCTTCTGCTGATCGTCAGGCAATTTCAGTACTAAGGTCTTAAATCTGGATGTTGTGAGGGGATAGAATGCTTTGCTCTGGACATATGTTCCTCATTATGTCAGTCCCTTTATAGCTACTGCTTCAAGGTGACCTTGAAAGGAAACACCTCACAGAGCCAGAAGTTGGTTACTGCTCACTAGAGCACAGTGTTTCAGTCTTCTGTGTGTAAGAAGTTACTTTATTTCTCAGAGGCAGCACAACACTATGTGTACCAAATGAGTAGACATGCTTGTCTGTTAGTAAACCATCAAAGAGGTCCCATCACTATGGCAAAGTGCATAACCTGATGTGGTACTTCATGGACTATATGTTAAACATACATTAAACAGTTTCCAAATGAGTGTGAATGGAGAATAGCTTACCAAGTTCTTTTGCGGTGTCTGGTTCAGAACTTTTCAGCCTTCATTTATTTCATCACTACCTTGGGAAATGTGTTTTAGTACAACATCCCTCCTCTCAGTCCTTTCCACCCTCCCTTCTTAGCAACCCAATTTAGTCTGGTCTCCTGGGGATCCACCAGGTCCCAGACAGCTGTATATACTGCTCACTGTATAACAAGTCTTTAAGGAAGCAAGTTGAACCTGAAGTGTAGCCAAGGCTTTTGGACTACATAAAATTTGCCCAGAAGAAATGTTCTTTGCTGTTTCACAGAAAGTTATGCATTGCATGGCTACTTAGACCAAGAGATACATCTTCTGAGAGGTAATGTTGTCTGCTATTTGTACAAAGGTAGAAAGTAGCCATGAATCAAAGGCATCAGGGTTTTAAAAAAAGTCCCTCTGGTAAAGCTCTACTTGAAAGCCACAGTAAAAGAAAAATCAAATTCTTGCCCCAAAGTCAAGTCCCTATATTCCCCCTAGTGATCATTTCCTCTCTGTAATCTCTGATCCCCATTTGTGATCCTCTCTTCTCCCACGTACACCCCATGCCCAACCTGTGAACATCATCTTCTTAGAAATTACAATTTCATAGTTTTTATAGAGTAATCAATTTCAGGATTTTGTATTAAATCTAGTGATGCAGAATTTAACAAAATGAAACTATGAAGTGGGTTCCTACTTGTAAGAAACCTTAGCTGCCAAACTCAAGCATTTCAGTTGAGGTCAGGAAAGCCAAAGGTTCATTGTAGCTATACTTGTCAAAGTGGACTGAAGTAAGCCCAGGTAGGGAAAGTAGTGAGAGAAAGATCTGTTACTATGGCTTTTGAAAAATATGCTATTGTCCATCAAAATTAATTAACTTTATTCAGATCAATCCAAGGTAATATCATGTTTTCTGATAATTTATTATTTCATTAAGACATGTAAAAAATAAAAGAATGATATAATCTTAATGACAAAGATTCATATAGTCCAGAGGTGCCAATGATAAATTATAGGACATAGGAAATTCTCCCTTAGAAGATATCCTCAGCATTCTCAGCAGCATACCCAGCAGAAGAAAAAATCAAAAGGGTGGGATAAATAATCACTGAACATAGGAAACTTAGGAATTAAAATGCTCAGAGCAAACATTCCAGAAGAAAAGAGGAAATAGCACAAGGAATTGCCATAGCCAATGAAGAACTATAGTACAGACACATCAGCAGAAACATGTGGTGGTTGTTTATACTGGACACCGTGTATTTCCAAAACTGTTTTAAATAAATGGACAAATAAAGGAGCTATGGTTCCATCAAGCATCAACATGGCAAACAGGATTCTTCACAGTGAAAGCTGAACTAGAAGCTGTGCAGTCCGTCATACCTATGCATGTGTGTGTGTGTGTGTGTGTGTGTGTGTGTGTGTGTGTGTGATGGTTACATGGCCAACTCTATAATGTGAATTTCTACCCCAGGGATAGGAGGTGAGCTGAAAGGATGTGTTAGTGAATAAGCACCCTTTGGTGTTTTCTTTGAGATAATATGACAAATCTGTCCCAAGCTGAAAATGGAAAAGCAAATAGATAATTTCTGAGTTCAAGATGAGAAAATAGAAAGTATAAAAATAAACCAGAACACTTGAAAACATACTTATGAATAATTAAGATACAATGTGTATCAAGGGAAGGAAGGATCATACTGTAGTCACAAGGGAAAATAATACTTCTGAAAAAAGATTTGAAGCATGAAACAGAAAAATAGTACAATAAAATATCAGTCATTATTATAATGGCTACAGTTAAAGAGTCACAGTACAGATACTGTTAGGGATGTGGTATCATCACAACTCTCATTCATTGTTGATGGAAATATAAAATGGTAGAGCTACTTTTGCAAAATATTTGTCACTTTTGTGTAAATTCAAACAATAATTGTCATATGACTCAACAATTCTACATCTTTATCCCCCCCCATGAAATTTCTGCAAAGAGGTCTGCATAAGATTATGTATTCTGGTTTGTTTATAATAACATAAGCTGAAATGGATTTAATACCTTTCAAGAGGTCAATAAAGTGATGGTGATGTATTCATACAGTGGAAATCTACCTATGCAACAAAATGAACAGGGTCAATAAGTACAATTATATAGATGACTCTCACAAAGAATTCAGCAAATGAAAGAAACTATACAAAAACATACTATATGCTATGTGATCCAACTTGCAGGAGTCCTCTGAATAGAAAAATCTATTATGGTTGTAAAAAAATCAAGGTAATTGCTGTTCCTGGGACAGGGCAGAAATTTACTAGGAAGAGTTGCATGTGAATTTTCCAGATTAAAAATAGATAGGTGCTTGAACAGTTCCCTATATGTATTTGACCAAATTCTTTGAGTAGCTTATTTAAATTTAGGTATCTTATCACATGGAAATTTAATCTCAAATGAAAACAGAGAACAAATGTTGGATTCTAGTTACTACTGTGCCTACTTACTTGCTGATGGGTAAAGTATGATATTGGTTACCTATCTCTCTTTACAAAGGCTTTAAAATATGATGATTAAAAGAGCAAATTTTTTTTTTATCACAGCTCTTATAGTTAGAGAATGTGCTATAGCTGAAGTGGGTGCTTCTGGCTTGGGTTATTTCAGGAGGTTGCAGGCAAGATGATTTCAGAGGTTGTTGTCACCTGAGAGCATCCTCTCTGGTGTCAGTCTTGTAGCAGTTGGCAAAGGCTTCATTCAGTCCCTCCTAATATGAGGTTTCTCCATCAGGCTGTTTGTGTCTTAAACAGCTCCTTCTCCAGAGAGAACAATCTAAGAAAGCACTGCAAGATGAAGCCTTGGTGGCATTCATGATTTGCTCTGAAAAGTCCTACACTATCACTCTGAGATATTTGATTTGTAACATAGACCAGTAAAGAGGGAACACAAGAGCAAGGGTATCAGAATGAGTGTCATCATCTGTTTACTGCAAGGAGGTGGTACCTAAACCTTTCTTTACATGAGCCCCAGGACAGATAAATGGATAGATTGAATGAGCACATGGAAGATATAACATAAAACATACATGCTATACTATTAACAACAATGCAATCAAAACAATGAGTATGTGTTCTCTGTATACAAACCTGTGCAGGTCTGTCCTGTAAGTTTGAAATTTTTGAAAATAAAACATTGAGGGAAATCACATTCTCCTAAGGAAACATGAGAAGATCTATCCTTATGTAAATAGTTAAGGTTATCTATAAGGATTGCTTAATCTGATTTGGAGGCAGAAATGCTGAAAGATATATGAAAACAAGGAATGTGTGTGTGTGTGTGTGTGTGTGTGTGTGTGTGTGTGTCTGAGTGTGTCTGTGTGTTTTGCTGTTTGTAGGGCTTGAACTCCGGGCCTTGTATTCTAGTTTAGCTTTTATTGCTCAAGTCTGGTGCTCTACCACCTGAGCCATACCTTCACTTCTGGCTTTTTGCTAGTTAAGAGGAGATAAGAGTCTTATGGAATTTCCTACACTATAATTTTTAGATCTCAGTCTTCTGAATAAGGCGTAAGCCACTAGCACCTGATAGAACATAGATGATTTTGCAGGAGGCAGAACTGTTAAAAATGTTATTGGGTGTGTAGCAAAAAAAAGTCTGAAAGAGTATCAAACTAGGCTCTGGTAGCTGTAACCAAAAAAATATGGGAAAACAAGATACATCCCATATGTCTTGATGACTCAGATTATGGTTGAACAAAACTGCTTTGGGACCTGTGCTTTATGTGAGCATCTATTTGAAGACAACATGGGATCTACTAGTATCTCAGTGTTGCTGGGACAAGCAAACAACAACCACCTAAACTTGACCCAGATTCATCATTATTCCTGAATCCAAGCACAAGCCCCAAGAAGAAAAGGGTTGGGAATGATACAAAGAAAGACAGTGAAGAAAAATGGCTAAAAGCATAGGAAAGGTTAGTCCTGTTCTCTGTGTATTGGTATCTTAAATAATTCTATGTGTTTTCAAATGTTCAAGGTTTTAAGATCATTTTACATTTTTTATTGTAAAAATGCTGTACAGAGGAGTTACAGTTACATGAGCAAGGTAATGAGTACATTCCTATTGAGCATTGTTGCCTCCTCCTTTGTTTCCCCCCCTAAATCCCTCCCCCCTGCCACCCTGCCCCAAAGTTGTTTTGTACATCTCATTGTTATAATAGATCAATCTGCATCCTTATTTAAGCATTTTGTTTTTTCTCTTCCTCTCCCTGAATTAGAGAAGTGTATATACAAGATGAAGGGCACCTGAATCAAATACAATGAAAACAGGGGCTGTACCGTGGGGGAGGAACATACAATGAAACAAAGATTTAGGACTCTTCTACAAGTAACTGCCATTAATAATAATTTAACTTATTCTAGGAATGTAATACAAAAACCTATACAGAAAGATCCCTTTGGAAATTATTGAAGTATTATAAAAGAAATTTATTAAAGAGTGTAAGATGTTTTGTCAAAGGCTTCTTCTTGAAAGTGCTCCTGTAAAAGATGACTTTAGTGCAGGGAATGTTGTAAACCCTGAAAACGTTACACTTGAGGGAATGAAGAAATTAAAGTTTGAAGACAGCCTGGATTACATGGAAAGACCCTTTCTCAAAAATAAAATAAATCAAAATATTCATATTTAAACTCATTGCAGTTTCTAGATCTATGTTTCACTCTGAGATTTTTAGTTTAACAAAAACAAAAGTAATGTGAATCATACCATATGATTAAGCGGCATATTAATAGAGACAAACAGAGCTAAAACTCACAAGCACCCACTCAAGAGCTGAGAACTGGAGAACAACAGACAAGAGCTAAAGATAGTTCCCTGGCTTTTGTCCTGATCTTGTGTGCTCTGCTTCTTTGAATTCCCCACTTTCTGTCCTCACAGGGACAGATATAGACTAGTCCGTCAGAATAGTGCAGAACAAGGCCCTTCTAATTGAGAGAACTTAGTGGAAACTTCATGATGGTAGTTGGAAGGGGGGTGTCAGGGGAGCCAAAAGTATTTTAGACATCTACTAAGAGGCCAAACGCAAGCCCAAGAGGCATGTCAAGGGATAGAATTTGTTAGTACTTTTGGGAAAACCGAAACATCAAGTGGAAAAATCAACAACCACTGTGGCTATATGAAAGTTATAGTTATTTTAAAATTTTTGTTTAGACATGGTGATCTTCTCTTGTTGTTTTTCTTGTTTTCTTTATCAAAGAACTTGTATTTTTGCTCACTGAGCAAGTAATAGAACCTGAGTTGACTCTGAGTTTCCCTCTCACCCTTGATGAAGTCAAGAACAAGCTGAGGAGAAGGAGGGAATCCCCAGACTGAAAGGAGATCAGCGCCAGTGCATGCTCCTGTAGTTCAAAACAAATTTAGCCTATATTAAGTGAAGTAAGCCAGACCCAAAGCAACATAACTTGCATGATTTCCCTCATTTATGGTAGCCAGTATGTGCTTATAAATTTACAAGTAAACACACTGCATGGTAAAAAACCATACCCTGGGACACAATAATTTTACAGATCTCTAGATATTTACACATGAGACCCAAAGGGGATATTCTTAGGAGAGGATCACAGGGATGCATATGATCATACAAAATAATATTTATGGAAATGAATGTCTAGGAAATGGACACAGAGTTTTTTTTTTACTTTGTTGTTGCTGTTTTCCATTTTCTTACCTCTTGTTTGTTTGTTTGTTTATCTATCTTTGGAAGAGTAATGGGGCACAAAAATGGGGGGACAAAGGGTAAACAAATACAGCAGTGATACTAACTAGACACTATGCTAAAAATGAACTATACAACTTGTGGGTGGGGATAAGAACGCAAAACTAAGAGAGAGTGAGGGAAGTGGTGACATTGACCAAAATAAAATGTACTGTTTACCTGACTTAAGTGACTGTAACCTATTTGTAAATCGCCTTTACAATAATGATATTTAAAAAAAAACAGAACACATTCAGAATCTACATGGTTCCTCATCACAGTCTGCAGTTCTACTTAGGACTCTTCTATAAGTGAAAAAGAATATCTGGGTGTCAGTGAACCTGTCTTTCCAGTAACTAAGAAAAAGAATTAAAGTACTCAATGGAACAAGTGCAGGAAAAGCACCATTTTAACATTCCAAACCTTTCTTTTATTAAAAGTAGATATATGTTTAACATAAATAATACCTTAACATAGTTCTTCTTTTGGAGGGGCTAGAGTCCGGTCCTGGGGCCTGAACGCTGTCTCTCAGCTCTTCAGCTCAAGGCTAATGCTCTACCACTTGAGCCTCAGCACCACTTCCAGCTTTTTTCTTTTTGCTTATGTGGTGCTGGGGAATCAAACCCGGGGCCTCAATGCATGCAAGGCAAGCGCTCTATCACTGAGCCACCTTCTCAGCCCCCCTTAACATATTTCATTTGTACCTTTTGCCTTATAGATCCTACAATTTCTTAAAGCAAAAATTGCCTGTATCTAATGATACTGGTTGCCACAGGCAAATCCTAACTCCTCTCACTAACACAAGAACAAGACTATGAAGCATCTTAGCTGTGAACTCCAGTGTCTAAGGATACATGAAGGCAGCTGTCTGTTCTGAAGAAAAGCAATAAAATAGTCTATAAAGACACCCATTTAAATTTCCAATTAAAATGATTTAGTGCTTTCATTTTTTTAAGTTTTCCCAAGGTTTGCTGATGACTAAAATTATGTAATGAAGCTTTCAAGGTTTTAAATCTGCTAATTAATCTCTGCACCTTTACGATAACCCAAAGCAATAAAAAGGCACAATGAAGGAGCAGATTAATGCATGAGAGGATTAACCCCTGGAAGGCAGGTCTCCTCCAACTTTTTGGGCTTCTGGTTATACTTTGGTTGTCATTGGCCGCATTCATAGAGAACAGATCATGAGCAGTTGCATCATATTGCAACAGATTCTGCTACTGCCGTGTTACTTTCTGTACTGCTTTATGCCAAACCTCTGAATTTCAAAGAATTAGGCAGGTGGGAAAGGGAGCAAAGACACAGCCTTCTGTATCCAGAAGCATTTCAGAAAGTGATTTAAAGAATGCTGGCCAAAGTCACAGCCAGACTGGAAGAGAACATTTTGATCTACTATGACACAAAGAGGTGATTATAGTTAACAATATTGTATCATATAATTCAAAATATCCAGAAGACAGGATTCAAGTGTTCTCCTAACGAAGAAATGATCTGTTGTCTGAAATGATAGATAACTTTAAATATCCTGAGTTGGTCATTACATGATGCATAAATGTGTTGAAACATCACATTGTACTTCATAAAGATGTACAATTATCTATCAAATAAAAGTATGTTTAAGAGTGAATTTGGAAAACTTAAAGAGTGAATGTCTCTCAGGGAGATCCAAGATGTCACTGTCTGTATTAAACTAATGCAGATGTGAAGAGAAAAAAAACACTATTACCTGGCCAAATGGCCTTGAGGCATGCCAAGGAATTATTTGGGGGTAAAAGAATAATATTTGTAACTCAAAACTAATTGTACCCAAAGGGAGATTTCTTATCCCATACTGCAACTAACAAGGGGCTCAGATGTACTTGCTCAAAAATGTCAATGTTTATTACAATGGGTAAACATCTTCCCACGATTTTCCTACTATATCTCAGCTGTAGCCCCAACTTCTGTATTCTGCTGTAGGGCTGGAGCCAACAATATGAATTTTCTTTGAAATACGGATTCTGGGTCTAACCAGTGCCATCTTGCTCACAAGGTGGATGATAGGGAATTGGATTTAACTGGCATATTAGCCACATATTGGAGGAAAGGGAAGTCCCACCTCTAGAGAAGGGCATATCTGAATTCCTAGAGGCAGCTGTGGATTAGGTTACTGGAACCAACAAGTCTTGGGCATGAACTCAGCCGACTCTTGAGCTTCCTGTGACACTGCCTTCTGACCATGTTCCTATTTAGGCTCTGACCAGCTCAGGAGCCATTTTGCACCATGGCTCTTGTCTCCTGGGCTCTCATATGGTCACCATGACATCCTGCTTCAGCTCTCCATTGAAGCTGTTCTGGCTTGTTGGTATTGTGTTTCTTCTGTTTCTTTGCTTTACTTCTCTCATGGCTCCATTTTCTAACGGGTGTTAAGTGTATTCAAGGCTGCAAAATTTCTGGGGACAAGTTTTCTGAGGACCTGAAGTCACTGGCTTTCCAATAAAGTTCCCAATTTTACCTGTCAAAATGTGGCTTCTCTGTATTATGAGATTGAATTCCCATATAGCACCTTCTGTTGAAGTTCTGCCAGTGAGAGACTCTAGAGTGCTGGCAAGTGGCTCAGTGGTAGAGCGCTTGCCTTGCATGCATGAGGCCTTGGGTTCGATTCCTCAGCACCACATAAGCAGAAAAAAAAGCCAGAAGTTGTGCTGTGGTTCAAGTGGTAGCACTCTAGCCTTGAGCTGAAGAGCTGAGGGACAGCGCCCAGGCCCAGAGTTCAGCCCCCACAACCAAGAGAGAAAGAGAGAGAGAGGAAGGTAGGGAGGGAGAGAGAGAGAGAGAGAGAGAGAGAGAGAGAGAGAGAGAGAGAGAGAGAGAATGAAATGGGGAAATAGAGGAAAGGCCTCTATATTTCTAATTCCTGCTTGCTTACCCAGGTGACAACTTGTGGATTGCTCCTCACAAGGGCCAGAAATGGGAATTGAAATTCTGCTCTAGCAGACTCAAATGCTATGTGTTTTTTCTGATTCTACAAGCATTGTCTGATATTAAAATTTGGGAAGAACATCAATAGAGAACAGTAAGAATGATGAAAACAGATGTTCTCTTTGCTTCATGCCATTGGAAAGTGAGAACCAAGAAAAACTGGCTGTACTTGGCCATTAGGGTGGCAACACAGCCATAATAAAATAGGTTTTTGGGATTTTTTGGTTGATCATGGGGCTTGAACTCTGGGCTTTGGCACTGTCCCTTAGCTCTTCAGCTCAAAGCAAGTGCTCTACTATGAGCTCTACTGCTTGAGCCACAGTGCCACTTCCAGTTTTCTGATTGTTTATTGGAGATAAGAGTCTCATGGATTTTCCCGCCTGGGCTGGCTTTGAACCAGATCTCAGATCTCAGATGTCAGCCTCCTGAGTAGCTGGGATTACAAGCATGGGCCACCAGTGCCCTCCTCACAGTACCATAGTTTAAATAGAGTAGTTGAAACTATGATGAGCAGAATTGTATGGCTACTCTGTGACCTTTAGGCCTGGTGGTATAATGTAGCTTTGCAGAGATGCAAAGAGAGATATTATTAGAGAGATAAAGGAGATTTTTGCCAGCAACCTGAAACAGGCTAGAGCTAGAAAGAAGTTCAGATCCCAAAGGAGAAGAGACCCTGGCTTTTATATGAGCTTCTTATACACAAAATAGGCATTAATCAGATATACAAAAGGTCAGGTGGGCTGTCATCAACTTCTGACCTGGTGGTTAGTTCAGTGAGACATTTAGAAGAGATTGAGACACCAGAGAGTTTCTCTTGCTGGTCTGGAAAGAGAGGCAGACTGCTTTGTTGCAAACAGCCTAAAGAGAGAGCCTGGCCTTTAAAAACCAAGTCCCTCGGCCCTACCCTACACTCCAGTATACTAAATTATGCCAGCAACCATGTGAGATCTAAATAAGTGCATATATACATGCATAAGTATGTAAGTTTATAGTTACTTATGAGATAGAAGCTCTAGCCAGTACTCTAATTTTAACCTGACAAAACTGATCATAGAACCTAGTTAAATACTACCTAAGTCATAGGAAATTTTGAGATAATAGGATTATGTTAAAGTTATAACAGTCCTGTGTGTTAACTGATTATATAACAACAGAAAACTAATTCAGTGACAGAACCAAATTTTATACACACTCACTCAGAGTTCTTCAGCCAATGACTGACCAGAATCCTGACACCAAACAGATCCATCATTTCGAATTATGCTGTCATTGCCCATCTGCCAAAACAATTCACTGTTAAAATTCAGCCAGTAACCCAGAACCCTCCAGGCTGAGATAGTACCCTCATTCCAGATCAAAACTGGAATCCTGTGTTCTTTGGGAAGGTGACATTGAAGTTTTGGCTATAACCACCATTCTCTGGGAGCCAGCATGTTCTCTCCTTTGAGACATCTTCAGGGAAAACAAAATTGATGCAGCTTTGTCGAAATATTTTTTAACATTGTTATTTGATTACAAAGAGTGATAAAAGCAGCTCTTCAGTTACTGTGTGAAGAATCTCACTAAGCAATAACAAAATTTAGCTCTGTTGGAAAAAGAAGTCAGCAAGAGCAATAAGAAAACAAAAGGTCACCTTGTAATTGTGAGGTCTCAGCAACAGAAGTGGGTGTTGACTAAGGGAATCTTTCTTGGGTGACTATGTAGCTTGTTTCCTATGAGGCAGTACATTCTTCCAACATAGACAGTGGGACAAAATCTTCCCTGACAAATTCTCCAGGGGAAGCACAGACACCACTGTTATAAACAAGGTAATCCAGAACCTGGGAGTATAATCATGGGAAGCTGAACTGAAACTCCTTAAGAAAGCAATCTGAATAACCTCCTCACATCCATTTGCTAACCCCTTTCCTTTGCAAAGCGCTCTATGTCCCCGTGAAGCCTCATTTCTCCATCTATTGCCAAAGGCTACCATTTCATATCGCACATCAAAGCATGAGAAATGTCAAGGTAATCAAAGCTGACACTGTGGCAAAGGAAAGGTAAGCCACTGCCATTGTGGAGAAGCTGGGTCAAGGTCTTTCTTAGCTGCCTGCAGATGCACATGCCTCATCTCAAGAGCTGGATACACAACATAAAGTGACTTTTTGAATGGTATCCACAAAACACAACTTGTGATTCAAAATTAATCCTATGGCAGGGGGGGCAAACTCTCTCTCCATTTTAAAGCAAAGCCACCTTTGACCTGGGAAGGTTTCTTATATATTCAAAAGCTCTCTGGCTTGGCTGGGAAGGTGGCTCAGTGGTAGAGCGCTTGCCTTGCATGCTCAAGGCCCTGGGTTCGATTCCTCAGCACCACATAAGCAAAAAGAAAAAAGCCAGAAGTGGCGCTGTGGCTCAAGTGGTAGAGCGTTAGCCTTGAGCTGAAGAGCTGAGGGACAGTGCCCGGGCCCAGAGTTCAGGCCCCACAACCGGACCCAAAAAAAAAAAAAAAAGCTCTCTGGCTTAAACAGTTCCTCCATGTGTCTGGTTTGAATCTTTCTCAAAGAAAACATGCATAAAATTACAAATGTGGCATAGATAGATAGATAGATATACATATAGATATATAATTTCAATGAGTCTTTGTTTTTTGTGTGTATGATATACACTGCGTCTTTGGCGGAGTCACAGAGTTCCTTTCATCAGGTTTCAATTTTAAAGAGTGAATTCTATCTCAGATCTTGAACTTTTTCTAGCACTGCTGCCAAAGATTCTCTTTTGCAAAGAGAAATGCCAGTGCCTCCTCCAAAAAGGACACAGAGACTAGCGATGTGGTGAAAGTAATCAGAGATGCTCCCTTGGAATGCACTGATTTCAACAGCATATTCACAGTGGCACGCAGCCTCCCAGTGGTACTCTGACACGTAAAGCCGCTGATTAGATTATGTTGCTCTGAGGCAAAATAACTCTGAAAGAGCGATAATTCTAAGGTTAAGAAGGTTAATGTCCCTATCTATAGCAAGGATTGACTCTTGATTGAACATGTAGAGGTTACCTCTGGAATAGAACAGTTTTGTAGCAAAACAGGAGTGGAGACAGAAAAGTAACCTTTCAGAAGCATGTGCTTGTAGAACAAGAGCTCTAGGCCATCCCTTGCATTAGTCAAGATTATCAATAGTATGAAATTTCTTGTCCTGAAACAGTCTCTTGTCTTAGTTGGTTGACATCATCACCTCGCAGCTTTCATCCTAGATATACAACACAGCACTGATTATAGGGAAAAAATAAATAAATAAAACACTGTAAACCACTTTGTCCTATGACATCTAAAGAAACTCACTGTAAGCTCTTTACACATGATGGACTATGATGCAGCCACATTTATCACAGCACTCTCCGTTCAGAGCTAGTCCCCCTCACTGACTGAGCATCAAGAGGATTTTTTGTTGTTGTTTGTTACCTGGGGGATCAAACCCAGAGCTTCATGAATAAGGCTTATCCTGATCAAGTAATCAACTGGTCTACCATAACCCCCAATGCCCACTACTCTGGTCCAGCTAGCTTTACCAGTATTCTGTTTGCATTTCCCATTGTACTTCTGCCAGGGTCATGATGTCATTCCCCAGCTGAATCCTCTGTCTACCTGTCAATCACAGAAACTTCCTTCCTGCCTAAATCACTGCATTGTTACTGGGTAAGTCTACTGATTTATGTGGGGTTTTTTTTGTTTGTTTGGTTTTCTGCTTATGTGGTGCTGAGGAATCGAACCCAGGGCCTCATGCATGCAAGGCAAGTACTCTACCACTGAGCCACTTTCCTAGCCTCTGATATATTTTTTTTCTATAGTTTTAATGAACATGCTGTTTCTCCCCTTCTAAAAGCCAACAAACAAAAGTAAACCATCAATTTGTTTTTCTTTAAATAAGGTACTAGTTAAGCAATCTCAGGGATTTATCTACAAACAAAAGGGGCAAGTGAAGGATAGAATGGCAAAAGCAAGAATGATGCCAGGGACTCAGGTTTTCATGCAAATATAGAGGTGTGACAGGCCCAAAGGCCTACAGGAAATGAGGAAGGAGCCTGGGACTAGAACAGGCCAATCAGAAATTGCCTGAAACATATTGTCTAGGTCACTACCAGAAAGTGTTATATCCCAACACCAATTGTTCTACATGTGCAGTTTACACACTTACTTGATAACTACTGACTTACACTGTTGAAAGCTCTCCTCATGAGGAATTTTGTATGAGGGGGGGAAACAGATAGAAGAAATCAACTACAAATAGGGGCCTTAATGGAACTTCTGGCAGATGCCTTGTTTTTGTTTCACAAACTTTACTAAAAAGTGGATCTTCAGAGGCAAGTGAAGTGGATTTGGGGCTATTTGGCTATTACAGATACTTGTAGATGTCCTAAGTTCTGTTTGTTTCAGTTACTTCTCTGTGAAATGACGGGATTGACCCTGAGCCGATCATGGCACAGTGTTGGTTGCCAAGCCTCACCAGGGGCTGTTTTACCATCCAAAGCAACCAAGACTCAAGACACACGAGTTCTAGCTCTATTTTCCTCATTGCATGAGTTGGAAGATAGTGTTTTTGCTTTTTACAATCTGGCTGTTTTCTGGAGTGCACCCCCTAAATACTAAGGCAGCTCTGACTCAGGCATCCGACTAGGGGGCTCTGACAGGTTTTCCTCCACCTGCCCAGTCCTCCAAAATGTTACCAAAAGGCATATGAGTAGGAAAGACCACCTCAGTCCCAAACGTCAAGGACTATGGAAGCAGATACGTTACCAATCCTCTGCAGCTGTATGGAGAAACAAACTTAACTGCTGACTTTCCACCTTTCCAAGAGCAAAGAAGTCTTTTTTTTTTTTTGCATGTTTACAGTCTGAGTGGGAGCTTTGTAGGAAGAAACTCTACCCCCACAGGTGAGGTTGCATTGCCCCCTAGTGGTGCTTGACTTCTTTACAGGAAAGAATTTTTCCAGGCAAGAACAATGGAGATTCAGTTATGATTAGATATTTCAATGCATATAAACAATTACTAAGACACTAACATTAAATGTCCAATCAAGCACTAATAATATTATAGAGTAGTGTTGAAAATAATTTCTCTATGTGCATTCAAGGTCAAACAAAATATCTTGGATAAAATGAATAGCCAATATAAATGAAAATTATTTCAGCAAAAATGTTCAATAATTCATACACACACACATATGTATATATATATATATGTATATATAAATTTTAAAGAAGTAGGGGCATTTTCTGAACATTATATCATATGAGGTTGTTGGAACTTCCATATATGTCACATGATAACAATAAATCCACATTCCTATTAAATACTTCTGGCATTTGGAATTGACAGTAATTTCTGTTTTTCTTCATTGATTCACACAATTAGGCTCTGTGATTAATTTTCTTCTATTGGAATGATACAGAGGTTAAAAGTTAATATGGATATAAATGGAACAAGCTCTGTAATTTTATAATGGAAGTGGGTTGAGACTGAGAATTCAGAAGCAGTGTTTGATTTGAAATGGTTTTTGTGTTTCTCCAGACTGACAGTGTTCTTTGTTTCTAAACCTCCCCTCCCACAGTTGTTCAGGATACCTAACTGATGCCTGACTGGTGCATACTCAGGATACATGACTGATGTGTGCATGCATTGGTGACTAATATTTAATATTGAAGTGCCCACCTTCTCTTTGCATCTTGCACATTAGAAATGCCATTTTCATTATGACCCAGGATAAACTTCTTGTTGCCTTGAATTTCTTAATTTGGGCTTTGATTTTGCCTCTCCACTAAAAGGTTATGTTAAAATGGGCAGAATGATACATGTCTATAATCCTAGGTACTGAAGAGATTTAAAAATTGTGAGGCCCATGCTCTTACAGTTCAGAAAGACCATGCATAAAACATAAGTAAAGCAAAAATGGTCTAGGAATGTGGCTCATGTAGTAGAGCACCTGCCTTCCAAGTGCCAGGCCCTGATTTTAATTGCCAGTACTGTAAAAAATGTTATGTTTATTATGCCTATTTAAATTCATCTCTAAAGCAGCAAGAAAAAAAACATTTTGATATTTCTAGCCAGCAAGGCTTTTAAAAATATTGATATCCAGTCTTTCATCACTTTATTTTATAAGACTAATGAGGAAAAGAAAAGAACTTACCCATCTTCAACTTCCCCTGCACAAGTATGACCTTCTTGTTTCTTTCAGGATTGAGCACTCTCCCAAGTTACTGAAACATGAAAAAGTCTGAGACACTGATGCTTCTGGCATGGATGAAGATGGAATCTTCTTCCATGACAAAACCTCCATAAGCCTCTTCACAAAAGTTGGTCAGGTTGGTTTTGAGCCTAATTTTGTATACACTGACTTGTGCTTGCATTCCTATCCTAATGTATCAACCTCTTATTTAGCAGAGGTACTCTATGCACTAATTTGGTAGGTACAAAAGATATAAATGACTTGACAGAGTTTTAGATAGTTTGTTGTCCCTACCGCCACTTCTCGTCCCTGAAATCCTTAAACCATTGTGAAAGCCACAAAGAGAAAATCCTATTTCTGGAACAACTGTCTATGTACTGAGCATTGTATTACATCTTCCATTTCTTACCATCTTTCTTAGCATCCCCTTTAATTTATGGGTAAGAAACTGTGACAAAGAATAAGTCAAGGTATTTTCCCATAAACTCAGTAAGATCAATTGAGGTAGGCACTCACACCAAGCAGATCTGACTTGGAGATGGATCACCATTTTAAACAGAGTCATCTTAGCTTCTATAGTGCCTGGTAACTAGTGCATGAGAAACAAGACATAAGCATTTTCTAGGCCAAACCACAGACCAAATTTCATATTTTACCATCAATCCTGAGATTGTGCTTTAGGCTTTAACAATTTTAGAGATGAAAATTTCCTTATTTTGACTTAAGACTCCCAAAATTACATACATAAATATGTATGCATGTGGATCATCATTAGAAGGGTCATTAGCCAGGTGGCTTAAAAGCAACACAAATATGTTATCTTGAGGTTATCAAAGGAAGGCTAAAATCAAGTTGTATCTAAAACTATACTGGTTTGTGAGAAACAGTGATCTTGGTAGATTTTGACTCCATTTTTCCATTAAAAATATAAGAAAGCAAAAACTGTAGCAGAAGAAAAGGTAAAGGATAGACATGGTAGAGTGCACCTCTAAGAAGGGAGTATGCTAAGTTATTTGGTGAGGGCAGTAGGTTTATTTTTACAGTTGCTTCTCCCATATCTCCTGCCCTGTTGTTTCTAGTGATTGATTGATGGTTTATGGATATGCTGCCCACACCTATTTTTGTTGGTTGAATGGGAAGCCAGAGCATTATGGGAAGAAGTTACATGGTGGGTTTTATGTTGTCTGTCACTTGTTACAACGCCCATTGTTCTATCCTTATCCTCCGAACATTTCTCTACTTTTTTCCCCCTTCATTTTCCCTTCTTGGCAGTTAGAGAACAGGAGCAATGACTGTTCCTGGTTGCTTTATGCTGGAGTCCTCTAGGAAGGCTCTTCTTGGCTAACAAGATATAGACCTTGCTCTGTTCCTGTGGAACATGACAAAACTTCAGAAGACAGTTCATGCCAGGTTTTCTTTTCATGACCAATGTGTATGAAACTTGATGAGCTCCAATAGACATCCAATCCTCCAACTTCACAACACTTAGAACTTTGTCTGACTTCACACATCTGTCTTCTTGTAGGAGCATTAGTCATATGGAGATAAGGAAACACTGCACTAGCATAGGACATCGTGTTAATGACTCTATTTTCAAATGAGTTCAATTTCTGTAAGTTCTGGGTGTTAGAGTTTGAATAAACTTTGTAGTGAGATATACTTTAACCCATAGTAAGAAGTACCTTTCTTTGTCCACAATTGAATATTTTAAATATATATTTTATTATAAAGATATTGTACAGAGGGATTACAGTTACATGAGTAAGGTAATAAGTACATTTCAGATCTAGCATTAATACCCCCTCCATTGTTTTTCCCCTACCATCTCTCCTCTCCCCACCTCTCCAACTCCTCCTCCTCCCATCCCCAGGGTTGTAAAGTTTGTTTTCAATATTGTGTCTTGTACATTTCATTGCTACAATGGTTCAAACTTTATCCTTATTTCAAATTTTTGTTATTTCCCTTCCCCTCCCCAAATTAGAAAAATGTATATTAAAGATGCATGGCACCAGAATCAAACACAGTGAAAACAGGGGTTATACCATGGAGGAAGAACAAACAAAAGAAACAAAAAATGACATAGTACATTATAAGTATATTAAAAAGAAGACCAAGAAAGATAAAATCTCTTATGTCCCTATCTTGGTGTTCCTTTTGTTTAGCATCCTCTCATATGGTCATATGTACATAGCTTTTAATATTTCTGCTTGCCTTAGAAATATACTAGTTATTGCAAATAATGGAAACCATGGGGTCTATTTTTCTTTGGGCCTGGCTTGTGATTTATTCCAAGTCTTTCCATTTCCTAACAAATGTAGCAGTGTCATTCTTTCTGATTCCATTTTATGCATATACATATATATGAATTCTATACCTCCATCAGAAAGAATCTGATTCCATTATATATATATATTTATGATTGTATATATATATATATATATATATATATATGAATTCTATGCCTCCATGAGAAAGAATGACACTGCTCCATATATACATCAAATTTTCTTGATCCATTCATCTCCTGAGGGGCATCTAAGTTGGTTCAATTTCTTACCTATGTTGAAAAATGTTGCAAAAAACATAGATGTGCTGGTAGCTGTAGTATGGCCTTGGTTGTGATCATTTGGGTAAATGCCCAAAAATGGGATTGCTGGGCCATAAGGGAGATCTATGTGTAGTCTTTTGAGGAACCTCCATACTGATTTCCAAAGTGGTTACATTCGCACCAACAATCGAGTAGGGTTGGCCACATCCCCTACAGCATCTGTTGTTAATAGATTTCTTGATTATAGTCATTCAAACAGGGGTAAGGTGGAATCTCAATATTGTTTTGATTTGCATTTCTTTTATGATCAGAGAAGTTGAGGATTACTTATGTGTCTACTGGACATTCTTATTTCCTCTTCAGAGACGTTTCTCTTTACATCTTCAGCCCACTTATTAATTGGGAGAATGCTTCTTTGAGGATTTGTTGTTGGGGGATTTAATTTTTTGAGTGCTAAGTATATTTTAGATATGAGACCCTTTTCCATTGTATGGCTAGTGAAGATATTCTCCCAATTTGTGGGCTTTCTATTGATCTTGCTAGCTACATCATTTGCCAAGCAGAAGCTCTGCAATTTCATGCAATCCTATTTGTCCAACCTTACTTTGATTTGTTGTGTTTCTAAGTCTTTATTAAGAGAATTTCAAAGTGTACTAAGGAGCCCTAGAATTTCTCCTATTCTTTCCTATAATGTTTTCAGGGTGTCTGGTTTAACTTTCAGGTCTTTGATCCATTTGGAGTTGATTCTGGTGCAGGGTGATAAATACAT
Organism: Dipodomys ordii; assembly: GCF_000151885.1. Taxonomy (NCBI): domain Eukaryota; kingdom Metazoa; phylum Chordata; class Mammalia; order Rodentia; family Heteromyidae; genus Dipodomys; species Dipodomys ordii. The sequence goes on from NW_012267360.1 coordinate 674,169, forward strand.
ATCTAGCTTTAGTTTTCTACAGGTATTTAACCAATTTTGCCAGCACCATTTACTGAAGAGACTGTCTTTCTGCCATTCTATATTTTCAAAAATAAGGTGGCTATAGGTATGTGGGTTCACTTCTGGGTATTCAGTTCTATTTCATTGGTCTTCAGGTCTGGTCTTTTGCCAGTACCAAACTGTTTTGATTACTGTGTCTCTGTAGTAGAGTTTGAAGTTTGGTATTGATATTCCTTCTTTCTGCTAAGGATTGTTTTTGCTATTCAGGGATTTTTATTGTTCCATATGAGCATTTAGGTTGCTTCTTCTATTTCATTGAAGCATGAGGTTGGGATATTGATGGGTATCACATTGAATGTATAGAAAGCCTTTGCAGTATTGCCATTTTCACAATGTTAATCCTCCCAATCCAGGAGCATGGAAGGTTTTTCAACTTCCTTAATTTTGCTTTAATTTCCTTTTTCAGGTTTTTAAAGTTTTCATCATAGAAATCCTTTACTTCTTTTGTTAATTCCTAAGTATTTAATTTTTTTGGTGGGGCTATTACAAAAGGAGTTGCTTTCCTGATTTCAGCTGCACTCTTTTTATTATTGGCATGAAGAAAAACAGTTGATTTTTTGAAGGTTTATTTTATACCCTGCTACTTTGCCAAAGTTTCTGATCAGCTCCAGTAATTTGGGAGTGGACTCTGTGGGGTTCTTTAAACACAAGATCATGTCATCCGCAAAAAGGGAGTTTTACTTCATCTTTCCCTGTTTGGATCCCCTTTATATTTGCATCTTGTCTTATTGCTCTAGCTAGGCACTCTAATACTAAATTTAAGAGAAGTAGAAAGAGTGGACATCATTGTCTCATCCCTGAATTTAGAGGAAATAGCTTTAGCTTTTTGCCATTAAGTATCATGCTGGCTGTAGGTTTGTCATACACAGCCTTTATTATATTGAGGAGTGTTCCCTGGATTCCTAGTTTTTATCCAGAGCTTTCATCATAGGGGGTGTTGGATTTTGTTAAATTATTTTTTTCTGCATCTATTGAGATAATCATGTGGTTCTTATCCTTGCTCTTATTAATGTGATTGATTTTGTATGTTGAACCAGAGTTGCATCCCTGAAATCAATCCTGTTTGATCATGGTATATGATTTTTTTGATGAGTTGTTGAAGTCGATTGGCCAAAATTTTGTTAAGTTTTGCATTGATATTCGTCAAAGAGATGGGTCTATAGTTCTCTTTGAAGGGTCCCTGCCTGGTTTTAGGATGAGGGTTATGATGGCTTCATGAACTTTCACTTTCAATTTCATTGAAAATTTGGAGGAGTATTGGTTTGAGTTCTGCTTTGAAGGCCTTATAGAATTCAGCAGTGAACCCCTCTGGTCCTGGGCTTTTCTTGGGTGGGAGGTCTCTGATTGCTGATTCTATTTTGATGCTTGATACGGGTCTGTGAAGTGATTTAAATCATCTTGGTTTAGTTTCAGAATGTCAATCTTTGCTAGAAATTCAACTGTTTCTTTCAGATTCTCAGACTTATTACCATAAAGATTTGAGTTTCTGTGGTGAAGTTTCCCTTCTCAACTATGAGTTTGTTTATTTGGGGGTGTTCTCTTCTTTTTGTGGTAAGATTTGCTAAGGGTCTGTCAATTCGTTATATTTTTTAGAAGAACCAACTCTTTGTTTTGTTGATTCTTCCTATTTATTGTTTTTGGACTCTAATTCATTTAATTCTGATTTAATTTTAATTATTTCATTCTGTCCACTGGATTGAGGTTTAGCTTGTTGTTCTTTTATAAGGAGCTTCAGGTGCCTCATTAAGTTGTTGGTTTCAAATATCTCCAATTAGTTGATGTACTAACTCAGAGCTATTAACTTGCCTCTGAGTAATTCCTTTCTTGTGTCCCAGAGGAGCTGGTAATTTGTGTGTTCATTTTTATTAAATATCATGAACATTTGAATTTTCTTTCTAATATCTACCATGACCCACTGGTGGTTCAACAGTGTGTTGTTCAGCCTCCATGTGTTACAGGATTTTCTTTGATGGCTTTGGGGTCTGAATTATAATTATATGCCCTTGTGGTCTGAGACAATGCAGGGTATAATTTATATATTTCTGAATTTGGATACATTTGCTTTGTGACCTAAAATGTGGTCTATTTTGGAGAATGTTCCATGTGGTGCTGAGGAGAACATGTATGCTGATGCTGCTGGATGAAATATTCTGTAGATGTCTGTTTAGTCTAGTTGATCTATGCAGTTGTCAAGCTCCAAGATTTACCTGTTGAGTTTTTGCTGGGTTGATCTATCCAGCAGGGATATTGGTGTGTTCAAGTCCCCAGAAATTAATGTCTTTCGATATCTGTGAGATTTGGGGGAAAGTAGAATTTATAGGATAAATTTGGGTGCTCTGTCGTTTGGTGAATATATACTTAGAATTATAACATCCTCCTCAGGGAGAGATCCCTTCATTAGTATGTAATGACCTTCTTATCTTTTCTTGCTAATTGTAATTTAAGCTCTATTTTATCTGATATTAAGATTGCAGCTCCTGCCTGTTTATGGGGGCCATTTGCTTGGAATATTTTATTCCAGCCTTTTACTTTCAAGATATGTTTGTTTTTGTGGGCATTGTGTGTCTCTTGAAGGCAGCAGACAGAAAGATCTTCTATGTCTATGTCGCTTAATTGGAGAGTTAAGACCATTAATATTGAGAGTTAGGACTGAGATGTGTTTGGTAGTTCCTGCCATGCTATCTACCTTCTTGGGGGCTGTGTCAACTAGGTTCTTCTTATGATTATTGGATTCTCTGTTTGAGGGTAGTTTGGGGGCCTTTATTGTCCTCTTGTTGGTTTTCTATGTGTAGGACATCTTTAAGGATCTTTTGTAGGGCTGGCTTGATGGAGATATATTGTTTCAATTTTTCTTTGCTATGGAAGGTTTTCATTTGTCCTTCTGTTATAAAGGAGAGTTTAGCTGGGTACAGTATTCTTGGTTGATAGTTGTTTGTCTTTAGGGCATGGCATACATCATTCCAGGCTCTTTTTTCTTTAATTGTCTCTGCTGAGAAGTCTGAAGTAATTCTGATTGGTTTCCATTTATAGGTGATTGATCTTTTCTCCTTGACAACTTTAAGGATCCTTTCATTGGTCTGAATTGATCCTGTGCAGATTATAATGTGACAATAGAATGGACTGTTCTGGTCTGGTCATTTGAAGTTCTGAAAAGCTTCTTGTATCTGAATAGGTCTATCTTTTTGCATGTTTGGGAAATTCTCTGGTAGTATCCTGTTAAATAAATTTCCTAGGCATTTCACTTCTGTCTATAGGCCCTCTTCAACACCCATTAGCTACAGATTAGGCCTCCTGATGGTGTTTTCTAAATGTTGAATAGATCTATCATATTTCTTAGATTTGTCTTGAATACTTGTCCATTCTTTCTCTGTAATGTCTAGGTTGTCTTCAGTCCCAGATATTCCATCTTCTGTGTGGTCTAACCTACTGTCAAGACTTTCTACTTTGTTTTTTATTTCTTTTCCTTCTAATTAGTCAGCTTTGCTGGCTTCATATTCTTTGTTGGAGCTTTGTATGGACTTCTTTTTTGGAGCTTGTATGGACTTCTTTACCTCCTTCAGTCTCAAACACCTTAGTTGATTGGTTATAGTTTCATTGGATTCCCTTTCTTTCTGTTGGCCTGCATTCCCTTTGTGGCCTCATGGATTCTTCCAGCTTTCTGTTTGTGGATTGCACAAATGCCTCTATTAATCTTTGTTTATTCTCATCCTGCTTAAGCAATTCCTCAATTCATCTTCAATTAACCTCTACACACTTACAAAATTCCTGTATTAATCTTTGGTTATCCTCATCATGCTCATGCATTTCTGTATCATACTCACACAGAGCCTTTTGCAGGCTTTCAGTCTTTTCATTCATTATGTTCATCAGTAGTGTTGGTAGAGCATTTTGGGAACTCTCCTCTGGATTATTCATTAACTGGTTTGTGGCCTGATTATCATGTATGGGATTTGAAATAACTGGACTTGCCATTTTTGTTTTTTTTCAGGTTTGTTCTACCAATTTGTGTAGGAAAGCAAGACCAATTTTGCTCTAGAACACTATTTTAAGGCAAGCATTAACCAGAGCCCTATAGTTGGACAGATTTTCTGACACAGTCAAAATGAGGGCATGTACAATCTAGTTCTACAGATACAATCCAGTACAAACAGCTAGAGACCAATGGACTAAGAAAAGCAAATGAGTCAGCACACCAGAAATGAATAGTTTTAGAGAGAATTGTGAGGAAAAAAATAAAATTAGAGGAATATAGGGAGGGAAAGGAAATGAGGAAATATAACCAAGACCTAAATTCAGAGGAAGGAAAAGGATAGAAGGAAAGGAGAAGAAAGATAAAGATAATCAAAGGTGGGTATATATCTGGGGATGGACAGAATAACAATTAAGTAAAGCAAAAAACACAAACAACAAAAAAGGACCAAAAGTAAAAAGAGTAAAAAGAGAATTGAAAAATAAAGAAACCTAAAATAAAAATGATGAAAAAGAAAATATTTTTAAAAAATAAATTACAAAAAATTAGGTAGAAGATATTTCTTTCATTGTGTGTGTGGGGGGGGTGTCAGATCTTGTATCTCCCCTGTGTCCCTTTGGTTTCCTGTGGCTTGACTGGTTTCTTAAATCAGTTTGTTTGTAGAAGCAGTGACTTTATGACCTTCCTCCCAGAATAGTTATATGGGAGGTGGATCTGCTTTGAGTATCACAAAAGAGAGAGAGGACTGTTTCCTCTAGCTTGTAGTTGTTGTGATGGGCTAGGTTGTGGGTAGCATTGAGCCTGTCCACAATCAGTAGCTTTTCCCTGAGGGGCTAACTTCTGAGACACTAACACAGTCCAGCCTTGAGCCATTCTCAGGATTTATGTTTTTCTTTTACCCTCAGGCAGCTAGGTCTGCTGCCTGTGCTTCAGTGGGGTGGGACAGCCTCTGGCTCTGTTTACCCAGTGAAGAGAGTCACTCCTTCATAGGCAGAGTTCTCTCTGCCTGGGAAGGGCAACTTTCCCCTGGATGGAGCTAGGCCCAACAACTCAGGTTCCTTTAACCTGTTGCATGGCTCCTATTGTCTTCTTCCAGGAACTGAGTTACCGGCTAGCTGCTCTGGCCCAGTCTTCGTCAGTATTAATGATGTAGTTCTTCTCTGGGGACAGGGGGAGGGCTACCTGCCCCACAGATGCTCTGTGAGAAGGAATGAGGGTATCTTGGGGTACTCATGCCTTTCCCTTGGTTTCCAGGCTGTTCATGGTCATGACTATCTGTGATCAGCAGGATGAAGATTTCTGCTCCTGGTCAGTTCTTGCTAGCAGTGAGTAGAATCCGCTCACACACTGCTTCTGGCACCTTTGTACCAGGCTCCCTCTGTTGATATGGTGGCCATGGCAGCTACCACCACCACTGCCATGATGGACACCTGTGAGTGCTCAAATCTATCTCCATAACTAACTGCCTGGATTTTTCCTTTCTGGCCAAATTCTCTGTACTATGATGGCAACCTTGGTGTGATTCCAGCCTTGGACTTTTCACTGGAATACAAATCTGGTTTCTACATAAGAGCCTGTTTAGCCCCAGCTTCTCCTCTATCATCTTGCTCCAGACCTCGGGCAATAATTTATGAATATCACAGTTGGCTGCGAGAGCTGCCCTCTCTTCAGCTCCATGGATCTCTGGCTTGTGCCTGGGAAGCTGCCTGCTAGAGTACAGGCACCACCTAGTGGACACAGGGCAGCAATGTGGGGACCCACGCAGGTTGGAAATGTGAGCCAAGGGCTCCCCACCTGGGTGGCCTGCTGCAAGCCCAGATCCAGATATGGGAGGGCTCACCTTCACCCCTAGAGGGCACTGGGACCCAAGCTATCTCTGCTTTCTCTCCTGGGCATATAGGAGCAACTAGTCCTTGACCTCTGGCCTGCAGTCTGTCATGGGAATTTTATTTGTATTTATATATTTTTTTTAAATTTTCCTGGCTTGGCTCCAAGATCTTTTCTTTCATCCAGCAACCTCCAAGACAGCCCGATCTGTTATGGCTTCTCCTTTATATATGCCAGGAGCACCAAAAAAATGCATGGCTGGGTTTTTCTCCAGCCCTGGGAATCTTTCCCCTATCTGCAACCCTTTCTTCTCCAATTGAATAATCTTTTTTTTAATTTTATTTTTTTGTGAACATACTGTACAGAGGGGTTACAATTACATGGGCAGGATAATGCATACATTTCTTATCAAGCATTGCAGCCTCCTCCTTTGTTTACCCTTCACATCCCTTCCCAGTCCAATTGAATATTCTTAAGTGAGCCACAGAAACCTAAAAACACAAAATCTGATAACCTGGATCCAAGTTAAATCTTAATCTTTGGGAAAAACACTTAAGTGCCTAAGGTTCTCTTTCTTTATCTCTTAAATGAAGATATTAGCAGGTAGAGTAGATATGATTTTTTTTTCTTAAATTGGTGCCAGTCCTGAGGTTTGAACTCAGAATCTGAGAGCTATCCCTGAGCTTTTTTTGCTCAGCATTCTACCACTTAAGCCACAGCTCCACTTCTGGCATTGTTGTATTTGTTGTTGTTATAGGTTAACTGGAAATTTGAGTCTCTGGAACTTTACAATCCAGACTGTCTTTGACCCTGAGATCCTCAGATCACTGCCTCCTGAGTAGCTAGTACCATAGGCATTGTTCAGTGAGCACTGTGCTTGTCATGCAGTAAGCCTTCAGTGCCTGATCTCAGTAGGTATGTTGTGGCTGATGTCACCCCTGGAAGCACCTTTACTGAAGTGGGTCTCATGCAAGGTGACTAATCTCCAGAGCCTTCAATTAGTGAGCATATCTCCAGCTTATCCTCCAACATCCTTCTTTTCTACTTTAAAAAGCAGCACACTCTACCTGCCTACAAACAGTAGAGTCAAAATAATCACTGAGTTAAAAGTTAGAAGTTTCACTAGCTCCAAGGGTATTATCCTTGGAGACTTAGCAGCCCAGACTAAGTCGACTTTGCCTCTCATCATTGTCAGATCTAGTTTCTGAGTACCCCGCTGTGTGACACAAGAATTGGCTGCAGCCAGAAGCTATCGCTGGAGCAACTGCAGGGCAAGGAGAACGGAAATCAGTGACTTCAAATATGCCTGCTGCAGAAGCCAGCCGATGAAAATGAACCCACCTCTTTAATCACAATTCTGCATCCCAGATTCTTCAGCTGACAGAAATGATAATCATTTGGTTCATTGATTCTGGGATTAATCACTGAAGTTAATCTTGGCATGTATTGATTCCATTTCTGCTGGCTGTAACTAAAGTGTTCAAATTACTTATTCCAGCTCTGACAGGAATGGGTTCCCAAAACAAAGGAAGTCAGAGATGAGCTATTACACCTGACAGCTCTGCACAGCACCTAGTGAGAGTGCTGACGACCCATCCTTCTGCAAGAGGGGCTCCTAATAGGGAAGGATCAAGTACTTGTTCTTGCTATTATATACTGGTGTTTCATAATGTTGATCCATCAATGTCTAGAAGAATTGGAAGTAGTTTTTAATCTCAGAGAATCTGAACTCAGAAATTGGCTGCCAAGGCAAGTGAATTATGTAGGCAATGCAGTAAAACAGGCCCCATTTCCCCAACTTGACTTCTGTGGGAACTCAGTAGCCTCTGCCATCTTGCAGTTTCGCAGAGTTGGCTGAAGGAACGCAGTCACAGCCAGCAGAAGCTTTATTATAAAACACAATTTTTAAAATGATAACATAGTGTGATGCACTTCCCTTAATATGTGAACTTCCGGTCTGATATATGGACTTCACTGTTGCCATGCATTCTGAAAGAGACACAAGAAGACATCTCCCTTGGGGTCCGGCTGAAGAGATATTCCAAGTGAAGAAAGTCAGGCTCAGAGAGACAATTGATATGAATTTTCCCTTATATGTTGAAGCTGGATTTAGCTTATAAACATAAATAAATATGTTGGTTGATATGCAAGTGTATACAAATGTATTAACTCAACTACTATAGAATCAAGGGAAAGTTCAAACAGTATATTTCTTTATACTAGTCAGCTAAAAAACACTGAGAATCAAGTACTTGAAAGCGGGGGGTGGGGGTGGGAGGAGTTCAGAGGGAAAGGGGTAGATGAAGAGAAGAAAGGGAAAATGCAGTCAAGAATCCAGTGTATGTCCTACAAAATAAAGAAGAGTGGTTAAGGCCAAGGATTCAATGTATATCCTACAACAAAATAAAGAGTCGGTAGGTAAGGGTGGAATAGGTAAAAATGTTTAAGGGATGATGTTGCTCAATATTCATTGTATTTATAAATTGGTTTGTTAAATAGTCACTTCCTTTTTAACTTTGTACAACAAATTCAAAGAAAAAGGGTAAAGAAAGTCTCACAGTCAGATAACAGTAAATGGCTAGAGTGAGAAGAATGAGAGTGAGGAAAAGAACAATATTATTTAAGTCAATGTTTCTCAAGATCAGCATGGCTGTCATTTCTGTTGTCAGGGGCAATGTCTTGCATTTTCTGTGGGGGAGGGTGTTTACCAGTGACGCTGGCCCATAGAAAAGGAATGCAGAGAGCACAATTTAATCCTCTTGGGATGAAGATAGAGATGTTACTGGGAGTAGAACTTAGGACATTCTATTTGCTGTGTAGGAGCTCCATTTTTTAAATCATGTCTCCAGGAACTGCTTGCCTTGGTCATTTTCAAATTAATATATTTCTTTGTGCCCTAGCTCACCTGGTCTACAACCGTCCTACTTTTTCTTCCCATTGCAGTCACTGGGGAAAATTGGTTCATGCCACTGCACTTATTCAACAAAATGGAGTCTCAGGAACTTCTTTTTATTTTCCATGACTGCTCTGAAACTATGATTCCTACATTGCCAGATTTTCATCTCCCAAGTGGCAAGGATTGCAAACTTGAGTCACTGCTCCCTATTCATTCCTTATTTACATGGACAATGTTTCCACAATTGCCAAATATTCCCTTGGAGAAACACCATGTCTTGTTACAAACAACTAATGTTAGATCATAATGTTTAAAGCTAAACATACACAATAAAATTGCAAGAATGACCCATAAAATGAAGGCACTGCATAAATTGTAAATAAATTGAGACAAAATAATCAAGGAACAAAGGAACAACAAAACCAACACCAATGCAGGCAAAAAGACTACAAAACATGGCAAATATGCATCAAGAATGATAGCAGAAAATAAATCTAAGCAGTCATAGTACAGAGTTCTATTCCACAAAGTAGCATAGGGAGCTCTATGACCTCAAAATATATCAAGGGTGTGTGTGTGTGTGTGTGTGTGTGTGTGTGTGTGTGTGTGTGGTGCGTGTGTGTGTGTGTGTGGTGTGTGTGTGTGTGTGTGTGTTTTCCTTGGAATTGAACTCAGGACCATTAATTTATACCCATAGTTCTCTATCAGGTTGTTTGAAGAATTTTTAAGTCCTCAAAATTTTATCTAAGGGTATTTTGCAATACAAAATATATGTTCTTCTAATCTACTAAATCTTCATGAAAAAATAAGTAAATAAATGAAACAGTGTTAGTCTGTGGCTCTGGGCCACAATCCCTCCTCTCAGATCCTTTTCATATAATCTTGCTTGATGGAAACATAGAAAACTTGAGACCATGCCAAGTAACAGCTTCAGGATGCAACCAGCCAAATCGAGAAGGTTCCAAAGTTATAGGCTAAATGACATTGCTTCTCCAGCATGCAAATGAAAGGAAAAAAATAGAAAAGGAAGACAAAAGCCTCATTTGAATATTTAATTCCCATTGTGAATAATTCCTTTTTAAACTTTGAGGACAGAAACCTCATATTTAGGTAAGCCAAACCACTCCATCCTTTGTCTTCCTCTTGGGAGTTCATAGATGACTGTATTACTCAGATTTTAAACAAAACCAAGACAAATCTCAATGCTTCAGAAAATTGTAGCACACTTAGGAGCACATACCATTCACCTGGACATTTCAGTGTATACTTGGAAGAGCTGGAACTACTGTAAAATGACAAACACAAATGGAAATAAATCTAAAGGATATGCTAAAAAACACAAAAATAGCTAAGAGTACATAGAAGAAAGGAGCTGGGGTCCTAAATAAATATTTCCCAAAACCTATAACATGTTATTCTGCAGTTATATTAGTTAATTCATTCATTTTATTTCACAAGCCAACTTAAGAGGATCTCTAGTACACAAAATTTCAATCAAAAGATTTCAACCTATATGGCTCCTAGAAGCAGTTACTGCTGTAAATGGTTACACAACACCAACTCACCAAGGTCTAAGTCAAGAATGAAGGGTCAGTCATACCACTTATCAGACATTGGTTTACCTAACTTATTAAGTCACTCCTCCACGAAGAAGAAAGAACAGAGGTTCAAAGACATAGAAACATAGCTAAGTAATCAAATATCAGGTACCTCCTGCTGGTTTTTAATTAATGTGTATGTTTGATAACTTGTAGGTCTTTGGGGATCTTTATATTCTGTTGAGTTACTGGTTTCATATACTAGGAGGTTTTTAATCCCTCTTTTCAGATTAATGTAACCAACCATTCAGGTCAGTAAATACATTTTGCTTTCCCACTGTGAGGAAATCTGCCCTGATAAAAGTGCTGTCAGAACAAAGACAAACATGACCAGACTCTTTCCTAAAGGAATAGATGGCTTGAAATATGACAGAGAAATTATTCCAGATCAATCCTCAAAGCGTATTCTAATTTATGGGAAGAGATATACAGACAGGAGTAAAAATATATTGATTATAGAACATCACTCAAGATTCATAGTATAAGAATTTTTTCTCCACAAACTGGCCATCAGTCAGTGCCAAACAAATTATGACACAGTTTACATGGTATTTTCATTTTGGACAAGAGAAGCCAATATTTTCAGATAGTCTCTATATCAGCAAAAAAAAAATACTTACCCTACTATCAGTAGTTTCTGAATAATTGGATCAGATTGTTTTACATTCTTCCCCCAGTCCCCAAGCATATGTTCAGTCTTGGATTTTTGGTTGCTGATCTTATGAGGTCAGAGGTCAGGTGATTTTTACCCTTTCATATGATCTAGTTATCTTAACAATTGTAATAAATCCAGCCTAATAATACTACTAAATATGTTGATATCTTCTAACAAATCACAGACCAACCTGAGTATTTATCTCAACCCTTCCATGTTTGAGAAACTCCCAGTCATTATTTAATAGTTTGGTAAAAGTTGAATCAATGAATTCAGCACTAAAATTTTCTAATAATTCAACATTACAGTTACTTTATCACTTTTTTTTGGGGGGGGGTCCAGTTGTGGGGCCTGAACTCTGGGCCTGGGCGCTGTCCCTCAGCTCTTCAGCTCAAGGCTAGCACTCTACCACTTGAGCCACAGCACCACTTCCGGCTTTTTTTTTTCTTTTTGCATATGTAGTGCTGAGGAATCGAACCCAGGGCCTCAGGCTTACAAGGCAAGTGCTCTACCACTGAGCCACCTTCCCAGCCCCTTCATCACTTTTTATTTTACCTACATATTCTTTGTCTACCACACCCCTAATTTTTTTCTTCAAATTTTGAAAGCTAGAAGAAGATATTAATTTCATATCCCAGTCCTACGAGAACACTCATAAACATGAAGCTAAAGTATCATAGAATTCTTGCTACTCTGATATTTAGCTGTTTTATTCAGTGGTTTAAAATTGTAGTTGCAAACCACTAAACTTATCTCCCCACTATTTTGTGTTTTGGCAACAAAGCTTTAAAGAGTTTAATGTACTGTGAAAATTTCTTTCAAGATCACAGTGTCTACTTTCTATTTGGCCAAGTTTATTCTTTAATCCTTTCTATTATCAACAAGAGAATAGAAGGAGAATTCCTCAAATGAAACTGGATCTTTGCTAGACTGAAATATTTAGTCAGGCCTCTGTATGTAGCAAACTTTAGTTCATTCTATTATTTTCTACCCATATTTTTGACATTCATTTGTTACCCTCAATTGCTCTCAATATTAGTGTGCTGTCCCCTGTTAGCTAATCATTTTAATCTTGCTGGTTTCTCTGCTTGTGTTCCCATGATGCCCACACATCATTAGTGACACAGACATGCTGTCCTCAGGGTGATTTTCATTTTCATAATCATCGTCTAGAGTTGTACAACATTGCTGTCCTACATGTAATTTACAAATATTGTCAGAAATGCTGCAATGCACAAAGTGGCTGCCCTTTTCCTTTTAATTCCATCTAACTAGATGTATATACAGTCGATAAATCTGACAACGTGCACAAAATAAAATATTCATTAGAAACCCAAGCACTGTGCCAAACTTTGCTTTGTAGCCATATGGTCCAAGATCTCTAAATTCTTTAATATTCTAAACCTCATGCAAATTCTAATATTCTATCCAAAGAAATCTGCCAGTCTCCTTTTAAATTAAATTTTAAAATGAATCAAAAGATTTCAACTTCTCTCCTGACTCCCAAGTCTGCAGTGTAAGCAGAAGTCAAGCTGAATTACAGCAGATTGGCCAAGTTCTGGTCCAGTGGTTCTTATAACCACCAGGAGTCTGACAAGTCCCCAAGACCCTGTACTCTCCAGAAGGCCAGGGTGTGTGGAGACATTAGGAGCAGATTTAGATTGGTCTCTAGCTCTGCCTGACAACATGGAAAGGCTGCTCTTCCATTCACAACAGCTTCGTCATAAAGATTAACCTTTTCCTTCTAGCCCCAACTTACTTCTTTCAATAATTCTCAGTGTATGACTAATCTTAGATTCTATCATCACTACTTTTTCCTGAAACTATGGTTCTAGTAGCAGATAATGTGTGCATAGAATTCACTATGGTGATATGGTATAAATGTTTGTATATCTCTCCATAGGAAACATTGAAGCATTAATCTCTAAATGTGAGGGTACTTACAGAAAAGACCTCTGGGAAGTTATTAGGCTATGTAGGGTTCCTTCATGATGAAATTAATGCCCTTAGATAAAGAGACACAGAGAGCTTCCTTCCTCTCATTTTCTGCCATGTGAAGTTATATCTGCAGCCCAGAAAGGGAATGTTTAGCAGACACCAGATCCTTGACACTTAATCTAACACTTCCCAGCTCCATAAACTGTGTGCTGATTAAGCCATCCAAACTACAGTATTTAGTCATAGTAACCCAAACTAAGATTTGTGATAGTTAGATTTAATTTAATCTAATTTAATTTTTTTTTGTGTGTGATCTTTGTCAGTTGTGGGTCTTGAACTATGGGCCTGGGTGATGTCCCTCAGCTCTTCAGCTCAAGGCTAGCACTCTACCATTTGAGCCACAGCGTCACTTCTGGATTTATGGGGGTTAATTAGAGATAAGATTCTCATGGACTTTTTTGCCCTGGCTGGCTTTGAACCATGATCCTCCGATCTCAGCCTCCTGAGTAGTTAGGATTATAACCATGAGCCACCGGCACCTGGCTTAGATTTAATTTTAATTAACTTGCATATAATAATTTTCTTATCATCTAATGGCTGAAATTAGTGGGAACAGTTAGACTCTCCCTTTAGAAAATTAGGAAACTGAATTACGTTTAAGTTAACTATTCAAAACCACACAGTCACTGAAGGAAAAAAGAGATATCAGAAAACATGGTTCCAAAGGTGGAGTTCTGGAAACTAGATTGTCATAGACACTCATGGCATGGATATGTGTATCTCCTTCAAATATACCTCTTTCTTTTTCTTTCTTTCTTTCTTTTTTTTTTTTGTTACAGCCATGGGGATTGAACTCAGGGCCTGGGCATTGTACCTGAACTTATATGCTCAAAGCTAGTACTCTGACACTTGAGCTGTACCTCCAATTCCAGCCTTTTGGTAGTTAACTGGAGATAAGTTTCTTGGGGACTTTCTTGCCTGGGTTGGCTTTGAACCTTGATCCTCAGATTTCAGCCTCCTTAGTGGCTAGGATTAAAGTCATAAGCCACAAGGACCTGGCTGCATATACCTTTTTCAATAGTCTGACACTTTCTGAAAGTAAGAAAAAAGACTTTTGTACAGATAGGATAGAACAAAAAACCGTAAAGTAAAATGCAGAATGTTAAAACTATCACAGGAAAGCATTGGGGACATCTTCCAAGATACTGACATAGGCAAGGACTCTCTGAGTAAGATTCCAGTAGCTCAGGAAATCAGAACAAGAATTGATAAGTGTATCACTGCTTCTTCCATGGTCAAATTAAACCTCCAGAACAAACTAAAATGCTTACTCCTGGAGTTCCATGATACCTGGCTTTATTTGAACACTCCCTATATTGAGTCATAGGCCACAACTTACTACAGCAATTTTCTGCATCCATCTTGGTTTTGAGATTTCAAACCCTAATTGTAATGACTAGACTCTTCATATCTTAAACATTTACGGATTATGGAACTAGAGTTCAGACTCAAGTGGTAGAGTGTACACTGAATGGAAAATGTCAGGCAAGAACATGAGGCCCCATGCCCCAGGACCTCTCTCTCTCTCTCCTCTCTCTCTCTCCTCTCTCTCTCTCTCTCTCCTCTCTCTCTCTCCTCTCTCTCTCTCTCCCTGAGAGAGAGAGAGAGGAGAGAGGTTAAAGGGAAAAATAAAAAAAATGTTCCTAGTTAAAGCAAAAATAAATGAAGGTGTCTCAATGTTAAGATGACACCAAACATTCAAGAGGATGGGCACTTAGTAGGTTTAGAAAAAGAAAGAGGGAAGGAAAGACTGTGTCTTAGTGTATGGGAGAGAGAGAAGGAGAAGGAGAAGGAAGAGGAGGAGGAGGAGAGGGAGGGGGAGGTTGAAGAGGAGAAAGAGGGAAGGAGGGAAGAAACAGAGAAATAGATATGAGGAGCAGGAACGATGGTAGGAGAAGTCATGAGAGGGGAGTTGCAGAATCACTGTCTCACCTCTGGAAGGTTATTCTCTAGATTTCCAGATACTATGCAAGGAGTACTGTGGTGGAATCTGGAGGAGTTGGAGGTCCAGTCCCACAGAGCATCACAAACCACTCTTATTGCTTTCAGAAAGTTATTTTATCTGTGATGTGATGCTTAATTTGCTGGTCTGTAATAATATCAAGCTTTAGAGCCTCTACCACATGGCCTACACTGAAGGGTGTCTGAGGAGGAGTAGGAGTGCTGGGCTATGACACTGCTGTCCACAGTCCTTTTTTCATGGGCTTCCCATGGCTAGGGTGGGAGAACTGTCTAGAGATTATTTTCTTTGAGGCATAGACATGCACAGAGCATCAGGCACAGCCTCTGTAGCAACCTCAGAACAGAAGATACAGATAGACCTGGGTCTCCCTCTCAGCACAAGCCCTGCGCTCAGGGCTCAGTCCTCCGATCACCATTGTCTTCTTTTTGCAATGATTTGCTGTTTTGGCACATCATTGTGCAAGGAGAAGCTTTTTTTTTCTGAGTCTGCCCACAGAAGAGGGCACAGGTCACATCTAGCTCAAGCTTTCGACTGAACTGTTGTTGCTATTCTGAAAAGTGCTTGATACAGTCTACTTGACTGATTACTAACTCTGTAACACCTGAACTGAGATTACAAAGTCTGTTTGGATGGGCATTAAAGATTTGACTTCCTTTACAGACAATACAGGCACCTGGCGGTTTTGCAACTTTTTGCTCATTTATTTATGTTTCAGATCCACTCATTTTGGTTTGAATTTCTTGAACTGCTAGTCCACTGTCAGCCAGCATTCTGCTTCATGCTGTAGGTAACAGATGACACTGGGAGCTATGGCTGGGCCATGTGCCTGGGATAGGTGGAGGGTGACTGCTGAGAAGGTCAGCCAGGCCTTCACCTCTGCTTCTTGTGGGCCCCCATAATTCAACTTTGCAAGAAGACAGCCTGGTATGCTTGGGACGCTGCTCAGACCCACTTACGCATGCTATTTTCCTCTTAAGTCTCCGTTTCACAGAGAGTCACTCTTCTTTATTCTCTGTCTGTCGTTTTATTGAAGATTTTCCCTCCTAAAACTTCAATGTCCAAAATATTTCAGCACTTCTCAGAATGGACACCGGGGGACGATTTAGACTCCTGCTGTCCACTGAGGCTTTCAGTGCCCCAACAGAAACCCCAATGGTTTGATAACTCTATTATTTTTTAGTTTAAAATTTATTGTCACGGTGATGTACAGAGGGGTTACAGTTACATAAGTAATGTAATGATTACATTTTCTCCTACTTTTTTTCCCTCTTTTTCCCTCTTTCCCATCCCAAGTTCATTTCCTGAGCCATTTTGTTCTCTCTAGGTAGAAGTTCACCCCACAAGACTCAAAATCACTGGTTTCCCTCACTCAAGCTCCTCATCCAAAAACTCCCATGACACAATCTGGCCAAGAAAACCTCCTGGACAAGTGACCAAAGGATCTGAGGACTGTCTTCTCTAGGAGGTTTGCCCCAGCCCCTTCGGAGCTCCCTGTTTCTGTGACCTCAATGCCTGTTTTTCACTGAGACTACCACCTGTCCTCTAGTTGGCTGAATGCTATTGAACTCTTTTTTCCTCTTCCAAAACGTCTGCCCTCTGCCTCCATACGTCACAGGACACACCTAAAGTTCCCTCTTCTCTTCCCCTCTGCTCCTCCATAAAAGGGCCTGCAGTTGGGCCCAGAGAAATCACAGTGCCCAGACCATGGAAATCTCTACCCTGTGGGCTCCTGTCCAGCCATGACACTTGGAGTGGCACCCTATCCCCTCAAATTTCCCTGGGATGTCCACACAGTCCTAGGCGCTCCTCCAGCTCTACTGGCTCAAGTCAGCAGTCTTCATCTGGGTCACAGTGCAGGTCCTGGCCCCACAGTGGTGGTCAGGACAGGAAGGATGTGTGTGTGATAGGTCAAGGCCCCACCAGAGGTGCCCTTGTGCCCTCAGAAGACTGTAGGAGATCAGATACTAGGAGCAGCTTCTTTTCTACCCTAGCCTCTGACTGCATGCCATCGCTCCCCTCACCTGCTCACCTCTCACACCACCACCTCTCCAACTCCGTCTTCTCCATTACTTCAAGAGCCAACTTTCTCCTACCTCTTACCTCTTCCATCTGCAATTGCTATTTATTTTTCTAAATTCTTGATGACTCTGACTTGCCTTCTCACCTGAGCAGTGGCCCAGTAATGCGCATGCAAGAGGCCTGTCTGTCTCTTTCTTTACAAGGAGCATGGTGGGGCCCTGGCACCTCTTAGAAGGGGCAGATGTTCTGTGTGATGGCTCCTGCGTGTGTGTGTGTGTGTGTGTGTGCGCGCGCGTGTGTACACGCATGTGTGCACACATACACCACTCAGTACTTTCCTAGTTCTCTCCAGAGCCATCAGTGCCTTCCTTGTCTTAAAAAGCCTACATTTCTGGGGCTGGGAAGGTGGCTCAGTGGTAGAGTGCTTGCCTTGCATGCTCGAGGCCCTGGGTTCGATTCCTCAGCACCACATAAGCAAAAAGAAAAAAGCCGGAAGTGGCGCTGTGGCTCAAGTGGTAGAGCACTAGCCTTGAGCTGAAGAGCTGAGGGACAGTGCCCAGGCCCAGAGTTCAGGCCCCACGACCGGACCAAAAGAAAAATAACAAGCCTACATTTCTACCTGCAAGAACTTGTAATCCTGAGTCTTCTCCAGGAAAAAAAATGTGGCAGAAGAGTAGAACACTATAGATGCCCTCTGTGTCCATTCTGCCCCTTGACAAGCTGTGCTCATTGTTTTTTGTTTGTTTGGTTGGTTTTTCTTTATTTTATTTTATTGTAAAGATACTGTACAGAGGGGTTAGAGTTACATGAGTGAGGCAATGAGTACATTACTTGTCCACCATTGTTACCCCTTCCCTTGTTTTTGTCCCACTATGCCTTCCGTCCTTCATCTCCTACATGCCTCCCCACCCCTATACTTCCCCCAGTAATTGTAAAGTTCATTTCTAATATACTGTCCTGTAAGTATCATTGTTGCAATGGGTCATCCTGTGTCCTTGTTTCAGCATTTTGTTATTCCCTTTCCCCTCCCCAGATTAGACAAATGTATATATATATATATGTATATATAAGATGCAGGGTACCAAAACCAAGTACAGAGACAACAGGGGATATACCATACGGGGAAGAACATACAAAGGAAACAAACAAAAACATCATATGTTACATTTAAAACAATAACAGTAAAGATAGACCTTTTGTATCCATATCTTGGGGTTCATTTCACTTAGCATCATCATATATGGACATATTTTTTAATGAAACAGTCAACTGAAAATAATGTAAATAACCTTCCTCTATAAATAGACCACTGCATTCTGTTTTGACCAGCCTCTCAGCCATTGTTAAGGTACCTGTTCCAAAAATCCTTTTCAAATTCTATAAATAGCTCTACTTTAAGACTATTTAATACTTTTCTAACCTCTTCCTGGGCATAATCACCTAATAGTGAGTGAAATAAAATATTTGACAAAGCTTGGAATGTGGCTTCATGGTAGAGTGCTTTCTTAGCATGCATGAAGCCCTGGGTTAGATTCCTCCATACCACATAAACAGAAAAAGCTGGAAGTGATACTGTGGCTCAAGTAGTAGAGTCCTAGCCTTGAACAAAAGAAGCTCAGGGATAGTGCCTAGTCCTTGAATTCAAGCCCTGGGACTGTCACAAAAAATATCTGACAAGTTAATTTCATGTTTGTAGCCATGATTTTACACATGTAAAAAATACCTTTGGCAGTCAGACACAAGTGGCTCATGACTGTTATCCTAACTACTAAGGCTGAGAACAGAAGGATGAAGGCTAGCCAGGGAAGTCTGAGGTACAACTATACCCAAAATACCTAGCTAAAACCAGGGTGGGAGGTGTCTCTCAAATGGAAGAAGCTTTCCATTGCTATGTATATATATATATATATATATATGTATATATATATATATGTATATGTATATGTATGTATGTATGTATGTATGTATATACATATACATATATATATACACATACATACATACATAATTATACACATACATTTCTACATACATATACTTTGCAAAAATCCATAGGCCCAGTATTATTAGTTCTCTTTTAAAAATGGAAAAGAATTTAGGCATGGTAGTGTGACTATAATCCCTGTAGGCAATGGCAAGAGGCTAACACAAGTTCAAGACTAGCCTGGTCTACCCAAGCAGGAACAGAAGAACCCAAGTTCAAGGACAGACAAGTCTACATAGTAAGACCACGGTCACAGACAAATGTAAGGGAAGACTGCTATCTCGTATGAGAGCAAGTCCTTAGTCATCACTAGGATTACCCCATTTATGTCTCTCTTCACAAAACCCAGTCTTTGCCACTGGGGGAAAGGTAAAGCCTGAACTGCTTCCTTGTGTCCAGCCCAGCCCCACAATGCCTTCCCCACGTCCACAGACAAGGAATGCTGTACCCAGCACCCCTTCTAATCTCATTCCATTCTACCCACCTCCAGCCTACAAAACACAGTAGATAGATATAGAAAAAGGCACCTAGCCCACTTCTGTGAGCTGCTACCCGATGCTTGTAGGGGGTTTCTCTGTGGAAAGCACCCCTCTGCAGTTCTAGGACCTACTTCCTCCCCTGCTGCTTTGTCAACCACACTACTTCCTCCCCCCCGCACTGATCTTTCTGTTAGAAGTCAGTGTCCCTCAGCCTTGGCAGGATGTGCCTCTTGCTAAGCCCCAGAAACGGAAGCAGTTTCCCTCCTAGCCTGGTGTTCTCTTCTACTCTGAGATATCAAATCCAGGGACTGACGGGCTTCAATGGAGTCTCTAAGATGAAAAATGGCATTAGTAATAGAAAAGTAAAGCCTAATGCTAGCATCAAGTATAAAGACGGGGCTAGAAGGTCACCATGGATAAGAATGATCAAAATGTTTGTCACTGCCTCACACTGAGTTCATTTTTCCCACCACGGTAAATGAGTTTTTATACAGTTTTAATAGATTTGCTTGAAAAAATGCAAGCGATTTCTTCCTAAGTTATTTATTTATTTATTTATGTGCCAGTCTTGATGAGGCTTGAACTCAGCACCTGGTCTCTGTCCCTGAGCTTCTTTTGATCAAGGTTAGCATTCTACTATTTGAGCCACTGCTCTACTGCCAGCTTTATTTGGGTAGTTTATTGAAGACTAGCGTTGCAAGGACTTTACTCCCCAGGCTGGCTTTTACTTGTGATCCTCATATTTCAGCCTCCTAGTAGGTAGGATTACAGTCATGAGCCACTGGTGCCAGGTAAAATTGACTTTTACTCAGAAATATATTCTTACAACACGATGCCACTGATTCTTTCACCCCCTCCATTTGTTTTGCTCTCTAAATACAAGGAAGAGGGAGTGGGAACAGAAAACAAATCAACTTTTCCTTTGCTTCTGTGAAGAGAAGAAAAAGTCAATGAAATGTTTAAAAGAAACAAGCAAATTGATATGTTCAATTCTGGCACATTGTCTAGATTCATTTCCTCTGCTGGCCATAGCACAGGTCCTTGGGGAATGTTGTTTCTCAACTAAATCCACAGGACAACCACATGTCCCGAGGTGAATACCCCAGGCTGGTGAATGGTTTACTTTGAATTCTCCTATCTCTGGGCTCCATTGATTTGAGGGCTACAGGGAAAGTTAGCTTATCTTTGGTAATTAAGTTAGATTTTCTTCTAAGAAGTCACAACTTCTTAGAACTTTGGAAGGTCTCTAGAGAATGAGTCTACTGTCTCTCCTGCCCTCTGATCTTCATGACACTCAGAAGACACGGTGGCTAGAAGGTCCTGTCCAGATACTGGCTTCAGCATCAGAGATGAGAAACGAGAGTAGCTAAGTTGACAGCCATGGAGCTCTGCCTCACCTCCGGTGAAATATGGGCTATAATTCTTATAGATTGTCTCTGGCAAATCAATAAAACCACTAGTAAATGTAGAACTAAGATTTATCTTCAGGATTAAAAATAAAATGTGTATGTGTGAGGAGGAAGTTAAAAGCTCAGGGAGACAAGTCAATAAAACCATCTCCCTTCTCTGCCCATGTCTTTCCTTCCGTTTTGTGACCCAGCCATAGCAGGATTATTGCACCCCCCGTTTAAAGTGGAGTGAACAGATGCCACGGTAATTAATCTGAACTGCAAGTTTTGAGCAGCAACTCCTTTCTCAGGTAATTAAAGAGTCAAGATTAAGTGCTTGAACATAGACTGGCTTGTGGTAAATCCCAGTTACTTGAGTGTGAAGCCTCTTCTCTTTCTCAATGTTCTTCTGACCCAAATTGAAGAAGAAATCACAGACATCTGCCAAGGAGTAGCATCTTCTTATGCAAAAGCAATGAACCATACCAGGAGATAGACATTCGTTCTCCAGACTGGAATAATTAATAATCATTTCATTATGGTTATGTAATCAAAACATCAAGCTGTGCAGTCTTAAGTATATACAATTTATTTTTATTAAAATAAAGTGATTATGGCCTATATATCTTTCAGCAATGTGAATAATACCTGCCAGCTAAGAAGCACCTCCACTGTCTCCCCTACTGATTAGGGATGAGAGAAGACATCCTGTCTGTTCTAAGGTAAAAAATGACATACTCCCCAAAAGAGTGACCTGCAGAATAGCAGGGAGGGAGAGAGGGGCACACACATCACCCTGCTTGCTCCAATACAGAGGACCCAGTGCTATCTAAGTGGGAGAAACATCTGCAACGGCTTACATGGTATTAACATTGTAGTAAGCCTATGAAATGATCAAGAGTTGATTTAAAAAGATATGGGGGGCATGGATAATGTGCAAATACTACACCATTTTATGTAAAGGTCTCGGGCATCCATGGACTTTTGTGCTTTCACAGGTCCCAGAAACTAGTCCCCTGAGTGAGTGGAGATACAGCTCTATCCTACAGTTTCATCGACAACTGCCAAATCACACCACCTCTGAGTCTTACAGTTCTTCCCTCTCACATAGTCTGGCCTGGCCCCAGGATAGACCTTGATTCTAGATTCTGGGCCCCCTCCTTTGGCTATCACAAGACCAAGTTCAGAGAAAACTTCAGACACATCCTTGTCTGACGGACAGAAATTCAAGTACATGCATGAAAACCTGAGCTAGGAAAAATAAAAGTCTTTAAATCAAGCAGAATCCCACTTATTACAATTATGATGCAATGACACAATTGGGCTGGTAGTCACGCTGAAACACTCCTGGTTATCTGCCACCTCTCCCACACCCCTATAGGGAAAACAGCACCATAGACTATGGGAGGAGAAATCTGCATAAGCACAGACTTCAAAAGGGAATAGCCTGGGTCTGAGGTCTATAGCATGGGCTTTTGGTTCCATCTAGTGGTGACTTTTGAGAATCACAGGATTCTGTCTTAATTGGGCTTCCCCATTACCCTCAAGAGATTCCTTATTCGTATTTTTCAAGTCATTTGAGCAGTGAAATTGTGAAGAAAGGAAATTCTAATCCTACATCTGTCCTACATTGCCATATTACTTTTGTTTCCTAAAAGCACCTTTGAAAAGAGAGGTCATATAGGTTTGGGAAGTGAAAAGGAAGAATTTGCTGAAAATCTCAAACAAAATCCATGGCAGGACAGTCTGACACTTTGCCCAGCGCTCCTCCCTTCACTGGGACCAATGATCTTAACTGGATATTTCACAGGATCTTTTTGTTTGCAGTTCCCATCACCTCACCCAAAAATCCAGAGGTCCATCTCGATGAGCATGCGATGAAAGTACAAAGTTGATCTCTGAAACAGGACTGAGCTAGATCACCGTGCCAGATAGGCAGCTGCTTCCATCCTTGCCACACCTGCCACCTGCACTGAGCAGGCAGTCAGCAGATCCTCTCACACAGCAAAGGCAGAGTCAGGGTGCAGTCAGCAGCAGTATATGCTGTGTGCAGGTGACCACCTAGGAGTCAGTACTGTGACCCACAGCTACGAGGGGAAAAGCCTGTGACCCTGTGATCTGAATCTCCAGGATCTATCTGCAGCCCCTCTCAATTTCCCCTCACAACCACCACAGTTAATATTCTGTACCTTTTTTTCCTTAATATTAAACTACCTAGAAGGTTCCTTGGCTCTTGCCTTCAAAATTATACTATCACTCAGGCCAATATCAAACCCAATCTCATATAACTGTCAGTCCCTGATCTTGTCTCCTACACACACACACACACACACACACACACACACGTTCATACACCACCCTCCTCTGTATTACACCTGCTTTCATGTTTTTTCCTCCCCTATAATCTGTGATGCCTTCCTCTTTATGTTCCAGCTGATGGAAAGGCAAAGGAGTCAGAGTAGAAACAAACACAAAGTTTGGTCCAGACAGACCCAACCACGTCAAACATTTTGTTCAAACATTTTCAAGTGGATTCTAGTGTTTGAGAAATGGATAATAGTATCTATCGCTATGAAAAATTAAATGAAACAACATAAACAAAGCTTTTACAACGAGTTGTCGACTTCATACCACCCAGTTCAAATTCTTTGTTATAGCAACAAAGTAACAAAACCTAGGAGTCATAATATTCCCAGGCTCACATGGAACTTCAAAGACTCAACTTGAGAATTCCTGATTCCAAGGTCAGTGCCTTTTAAACCAACCAACGTCCTTTTCATTCCAGTTTTCTTTTCTGATCTCATTGGCAAGTGAAATTAGGTGGACCAACACACTCTTCATAGGATTACACCCTTGGGTTAATTTGTTATAGCTTTTCACTACTGTGACAAACTGCTTGATATAATCAACTTTAACAGGAATTGTTTCAGTCATAATTACAGAGGTTTCCGACCATAGTTGGTTGTTCCTGTTTACTTTTGTGCCAGAAGTACATTGGAAAGGGAACCCATTTAATTCATGGTGAGGAATAAGTGATATGAGGAAGATACCAGAATCTCCCAATCCCTTGAAGGCACACAATCAGTGACCCAAAGAGCTTCCACTAGGCCCCACTTCTTGAAGTTTTCACTACCTCCAAATAGTGTCACAAATTAAGGATCCAGTCTTTAGCATATGACTATTTGGGGGATATGTAACATCTAAGCTATAGCAACCCTATTCTACATGTTCATCATTCCTTACTTCAAATAAATCCAGACTCTCCAAAATCAGAGACCAACGGGAATTATTTACATCTAAAATATTCCCCAAAGCTCCTGCGGTGGAGGCTTGGCTCCTGATGCCACCATGTTCACAGATGACTGGGTCATGAGGGTCTGACCTCATCAACAGATTAATCTGTGATGAATTTATCATTTAATAGGACATTAGAAGGTGACAGAAACTTTATAGAGTGGGTCAAGTTGGAACTTGCAGAGCACATGGGCAGCAAAGATGGCGCTGAGAGGGAGTTGAGTGGGCAGAGCCCAATTTGCTTTACTTTCAGTGAGTAAACTTAGGTGCATGATAGGGCCTCTCTTGTCATGCTACCCACTTTTTTTTGCTTTAAAAAGGGCTGCTCTGTGTTAATAAATGAGTTTCTTCCTGCTTGATTTGGCTCCCTGCTGTGTCTGATTGTCTTCCGGGCTGAGGGAGGCTGGGGAACCCATAAGCACTGCACTTATCTTTCCTTGGACCCCCTTCTGTCGTTCGTGGGATGGATGAAGACCCAACAGGAACTTGGGCACCCATAGACGGTTTTTTTTGTCTGCAAGACCTTCTGACCCTGTCTATGTCTATCTATCTATCTGTCTGCCAGGTTTTTCCTCTCTCCTTTTTGTCTCTCTCCGCCATGATCTATTACCTTGATGTACTCCACTCTATAGGTTCAAAATGACAGTCAAATGACACAGACCACAAATCAAAATAAACCTTTTCCTCTGTGTTGTTTACTCTGGGCCCTGTCAGAACGACACATACTGACATATGCTGACCAACCCTGCAGCTCTCCTCCTGCCCTCGTTTCTATGGTATGACCTGACATAGAAGGGGCACATAGTGGGAACTGAACATATACTAACCAAACTCTAAGCCATTCTTAGTTTCCTAGTTTCCCTTAGTCTCAGTATCCAGGGCTTCACCACATATCCCAATCCTAAATTCCACATGCTTCCACCCTCCCTTGCCTTCTTATTTTCATTCACTTCAGTACCTAAGGGGAGTCTGACTTCAAACTCACTCTCTTCCAGGTGTGCCTTTGGGGTCCCCTGAGGAGAAAAACATCCAGAACAGATACACAGGTGGATTCTGAGAACAGTGGAGCAGAGGAGCTACTATTGTCTATTGTCAAGGTGTAGTTGCTAGAAGCTGCTTTTTGAGGCCAAGTCAAAGAGAGAAAAATATACCTGTGAATTGAATGAAAAACAAGAAGCAATCCAAAAATACATATGGAACAATAAAAAAAACCCCGAATAGCAAAACAAAAAAGATCCTTAACAGAAAGAACAGTGCTGGAGGAATATCAATACCAAATTTCAAGCTCTACTACAAAGTAATCAAAACAGCTTGTTACTGGCACAAAAAGAGACCTCAGGACTAATGGAATAGATTGAAAACCCAGATATGAACCCACAAACATATAGCCACCTAATCTTCCATAAGGGAGATAAAAAAATTAGAATGGCAGAAAGATGGCTTCTTCAATAAATGGTGCTGTGAAAATTGGTTAATCACCTGTAAAAAACAAAAGCTAGATCCTTATATATTGCCTTGAACCAGAATCAACTCCAAATGAATCAAAGACCTTGGAGTCAAAACAGACACCCTGAAAATATTACAGAACGGAATTGGAGAAACCCTAGGACTCCTTGGCACAAGCTGAGATTTTCTAAGTAGAGACCCAGAAACACAACACATCAAAGAAAGGTTGGACAAATGGCACTGAATGAAACGGCAAAGCTTCTGCATGGCAAAGGACATAGCTAGCAAGATTAATAGAAACCCCACGGATTGGGAAAAGCCATACAATGGACAAGGGTCTCATATCTAAAATATACCTGCAACTCAAAAAATTAAATCGCCCAACAACAAATCCTCAAAGAAACAACTGTCCAATAAATAAATGTGCTAAAGACTTAAAGAGAAACTTCTCTGAAGAGGAATGAAGGATGGTCAATAGACACATGAAGAAATGCTCAAACTCTCTAATCATAATAGAAATGCAAATCAAGACAACATTGAGATACCATCTCTCCCCAGTTAGAATGGCTATAATCAAGAACTCTAATGACAACAGATGCTGGAGGGGATGTGAACAGAAGGGAATCCTACTGCATTGTTGGTGGGAGTGTAAACTTGTTCAACCACTTTGGAAGCTAGTCTGGAGGTTCCTCCAAAGACTCCACATAGAGCTCCCCTATGACCCAGCAATCCCACTTTTGGGCATTTACCCAAATGATCACAAACAACACCATACTGAAGCTATCAGCACAACTATGTTTATTGCAGCATTATTTACTATAGGTAAGATATGGAACCAACCCAGATGCCCCTCAGTAGATGAATGGATCAAAAAAATGTGGTGTATATATGCAATGGAATTCTATGCCTCCATCAGAAAGAATGACAATGCCTCATTTGTTAGGAAATGGAAAGACTTGGAAAAAATTATATTAAGTGAAGTAAGCCAGGCCCAAAGAAACATACGTCTCATGGTTTCCCTTACTTTCAATAACTAGTATATGTTTGGGACAAGCAGAAGGTTCAGATAAGATGATGTTAAGCAAAATCAACCCTAAGTAGGGACACAAGTGTTTTTTTTCTTTCTTGCTATTGTTTCTAAAGTATTTATAAGTTACCATGTGATTTTTTTTGTTGCTTTGTATGTTTCTCCCTCACAGTATAACCCCTGTTTTCACTGTATTTGATCTTCATATAATTTGGGAAGGGATGGGAAAAAATAAATTGTTTAAATACGGATACAGATTGACCCACTGTAACAATGAGATGTACAAGACGCTATTTCTGAGGGGATCGCTGTGGAGGTGGGATGGGAAGGGATGATAGGGGAAAAACAAAGGAGGAGGCAACAATGCTTGATAAGAAATGTACTCATTACCTTGCTCATGTAACTGTAACCCCCTTGCACAGTATTTCACAATAAAAAAACTTAATTAAAAAAAAGAATTCAGACATAGTTCTGAAGAAGATGACCTGTAGGAAGAAGTTTTTGGATAAAAATCAAATCTGCTTAATTATTCTTGGTTCCTGTGAAATTCTTTTACTCTGTCCTCAGAAGGTAACAGTAAGTTACTTAGCAAAGGTTAAAAAGCAAGAAACTAAGATGGCACAGAATGGAGATACAAGTGACAAGGATGGGGAGAGAGTGAAGCAAAACAATGACTACAGCCAAGTTTGGGGAGAGATTAATTGATGAGATCACCCGCTTGGGAAATGAGTGAGTCAGACTGAAAGTAGCCCAGAAGAAATTCTCCCCATTCCCCACAATTCCAGCTGAATTCAGGCAATGTCCAGCCATGGCCTTCCAAAGAGAAAGTATCTACCTTCCTTTGGCCATGACAGAAGACATTACTTCATGTCTACTTCCTTGCTGGCTTTACTGCTGGGCCTCCCTTTGTAGTCAATTTCCTCAGTTTCTCAATTATGAGATAAGAATTCTCCCACACAGAGTGGCCTCACCACTATCTCTCTGGGACCCCAGGGTAAACCAAGACAGCCAGATCAAATGTACCCTAAATCTAACACATGGGTTTTTGTACAGTTTAAGCTCAGGACAAGAATGTCAGAAGGCAAAAGACAAGCCTTGACATCCAGAGATTGTAGGAACTTCCCAATATTCTAACCCTTCCCAAAATAGGCAAGCCATTGACAGAGAGAAACACCCCACAGATGGTGGCCCTCCCTCTCTGCTACAAAAGTTCCATGCTCATGTGACCCAGAAATGGCATGTTGGCATCTCCTCATGGCATCTGGCAGCCAATGCAGTGGCCCCTCACCACCACAAGGCCCTGTTGACTTGCTCAGCCTCTCAGTTCCGTAGGCAGCCGACTTGCTATCGTGTAACACAGTGAGACCAGCTGTAGTCGGGGTCAACTTGAGCTTCGATAATTTATGCCTTAGTTGAAATTTACAGTTTTTTGAATTTATGTTTTAGCCAGGTGCCCATGGCTCACAGCTATAATTCTAGCTACTCAAGAAGCTGAGTTCTGAGAACTGTGGTTCAAAGGCAGCCTTTCAGGAAAGTTTGTGAGACTCTTATCTCAAATTAAGCACCAAAGGCCACAGGTGGATCCATGGTTCAAGTGATAAATTGCCAACCTAGAACACAAAAACAAACCTCATGGAACACTGCCCAAGCTCTGAGTTTGAGCTCCAGAACAGCACACACACACACACACAAAAATCGTGTCCTAACTGTCATATAAAAGTGACACTAGCTGACACTAAGCAAAGGAAAGAAATGTACATATCACCCAATGTAGAAAAAATAACTATTTTGTCAAAGCTCATAGAACTCATAAACTAACCATGAAGGTTAGAATGTGTTTGTGACTTTAACTAAGTATCACTATCCCACAATGCTGTGAAATTTATGAAACTATGTAATCACTTAATCACAATAAAATTGCTATAAAAAGTGTATTTATGGAATACTATGTGCTATTTCTATAGCTGCTTACATTGCATAACATTTAAACCAATGTGAGAAAATTTATAATCCCAAACATCATTGTTTCTTCAGGGCAAACAACTAAAGATCCTTTCTTCTGCTGCTGTCAATAGAACACCAGAACTTATTATTGATCAATTTATTTTCCATTAGTCAATTTATTTTGATTCATTGGCCAAATCATTTTTATTCATTGCTCATTCACTGATCAATTTATTTTCCAATATTTCAAAGGCTACTTAATAACTAGAGTGAAAGCATTACAAAATTTATACATCATTTTCAAAGATTTCCTGCTTCTGGTAATATTTGGGAGTTCTTTCTAAACTCAGAGTATTTTAAGCTCAGAATATTTTACAATGCTGCTTTGCAACTAGCCTAGCATTGGTCAAAACTTCAGTTCATGAACTGAACTTTTGACATTCTTTAGTTCAAATAAACTTTCCTCCTTTCAATTGATATATCTCAATTATTTTTTGTTACAGTGATGGAAAGACTAACACAACATCCACCAATAGAAATTCTGGTTTTATCTAGTTTGGCTGATTAGGATCTGGTTAGAAAGTTGCGGTGAAGTGGTGAAGGATAGTTGCTCAGATCATGCAGACCAGGCAGCAAAAGAAAGCATAAGCAGCAGTGGCCAGAGGTAAAATATACCCCTCTACAGCACCCAGCACCTACTTCCTAGAACCACCTGCAAATAGCCAATTAAACTTTGAATCCATTAACAGCTTAATATACTCAGAGCTCATGCTGGGCTCTCGTATCCCAACCACTCACAATAGCCCAACCTTTACACACTTTTACACTGGGGAGAAAAACGTACTTCTGGGAAACAATTCAAACATAACATAATATATGGGAAGATTTGTAATTTTATCTGTAAGATTATTTTTATCTTTCTTTTTTTTATTGTGAAGATACTGTACAGAGGGGTTAACAATTACATGGGCAAGATAATGAGTACATTTCTTATCAAGCATTGTAGCCTCCTCCTTTGTTTCCCCTTCCATCCCTTCCCATCCTCACCGCCCCCCCATCCCCTCATCCAATCCTCCCCACCCCCCCACCCCCACCCCCACCTCCACTCCCACCCCGCACCAAAGTTGTAAAGATCGTTTTCGACATAACAACTTGCACATCACATTGTTGCAATGGGTCCACCTGTATCCCTATTTAAACGATTTGTTTTCCCTTTCCAATAGAATATATGTTGATGAAAACAGTCCATCTTGTTTGCTTGTTGGTCTATCTATCTGAGATTTCCAGAATGTGGGTATGGCTCAGTTGTTTTGCACTCTTATCTATTTGTGTGAAACCTAAGTTCAATTATTAGGTGAGAAAAATAGATGATTCCCTTTGATGCAAAAAAAGAACATTTTACAATGGTTCCTCTCAGAGAAGTTCCCAAATTACAGAACTTCAGTCCTTCAGTGTCAGCTGTGTGGGATGGTGGCCTTTGACAGCCACAGAGGAGGGTCCAGGAAGCCACTGGACAGTCAGGACTGTGGCTGGAGGCTGGTGGTCACTCTAACATCATACCTGACTGGAAAAGGTGTAACTAAGATGCAGAAATAATGATTATTCAGAGCCTGTGCTTAAGGCCTGACCTTCATAGAATGTCAGAGAAAAGAAGACATTTTTTTTTGCAACAGCAAGCATGTCCTGAAGGACATTGTTTATTAGAAGGAAGAACCCTACTAAAGTGTGACTTTATTGATGAATATCTGCCTTATGAGGTGAGTAACATATCTCTTAGTTAAGCAAAGATAAGGCCAGAATACAACTATCAGTGTGACAGATGGTAAAGCCTGAGTGTTTAAACAATATGCTACATTGTCTTTGTTGTAGTAACAATATTTGTATCAAGAAGTACCAAGCCTGAAGGAAACCCAAACACACATACACGAATATTCCTACGCCATACATGAATACAGACAGATGTCAGATAGGGGATAGATAAATAGGTAGATAATTGTGTCATTAATCCTTATCAACTACTCACAAAGGAGTTTGATCTTCAGTTTTCTAATTTAATTAAAATTTGAAATTTATATTAAAGTATAAATGACAAAAGGATCCCTTCAAGAAGAATTGCCCCTCACACACCCACTCCTCTCTGTCAGCATCAGGGTTTGAAATGAACGGACTCCTGCTTGCTTGGGTTGCTTGCTTGACTGGTGCTGTACCACTTGAATTAAGCCTCCAACATGTATTTTTGATTGTTATTGTTAAGATGGAATCTACAGGACTTTTCCACCTGAGCTGGTTTTAAACTGCATTCTACTGGATATCAGCTTCCTGAGTAGCTAATAATGCAGTTATGAGCCACTAGTGGCTGGCTATCTAGAAACATTTTCTACCAACACTTGATAAAATATCCCTGAGACATTGCTAAAGGACTGGTTGACAACTAAGCCTGAGAGTGGGCCCTCTTAGAGTAGCATTTCAAAGATGAGCTGACAAATATTTCAAGAATAAAAATATATATAATGAAATTGCAAATCTTCTCTCTTGATTATCATATTTCCTCCACCTTGTTCTTTGAACTACTTTTTCTTCAGTTTCTGAAAACAGAAAGATAAAACTTAAATAAACCCACACCTTACTATAGTTGAGTTTCACTAGAAAAGCTTTCAATGAAAGCTCATTTATACTTTCTAAAAATTCCATTATTCATTAAACAGAGGCATTTCTCCTTTCTTCAGATATAAAAAAAGTCAATTGATCATTTGCTAGGAACAAACCATTTATCTCTTCAAAAAATCATAGCCCAGGCATGAATCAAATGAACTCTGTTTTTTTTTCCTTCTACTTTTGTTGTGCCAGCACTAAAGGAAACAGTACAAATGTGTATCATTTTCCCACCTTGCTTTCCCTGCTTAATTGATTTCCAGCATGGAAAAAAAAGTCCTAGCCAAGGCATCATGTGATATCCTCACATCTCATGAGATGGTTTTAATAACTATTTAATCCTAAATTGTGTTCACAAATGCTAATTACAAACATCCATAATTATGCATGTCACCCACCAGCATGGCTGAGTGCAATTCAATTTCCTAGACTTCGACATCATGTTCCAATGCTACATCACTAAGCCAAGGAACTGCCAGGACGGGGGTCTTTTTCAATTCTACTCAGGGAAGTAAAATGGGTCAGGAGTTCACATCTAGTCCATCAGTATCCATCAATGGAGAATGCATCTTGAGATTTCAGAATCCTTGCCAGAAAATGAAAAGAGACATATTGCAACAGTGGTTCTGCATGAATCACATGAATTAAGTCAATTACCTTGTGCAGTTGAGTTAAACCACTCAGTTCATACCTTCAGAAAAAAGTCACTTTAAAGAGAATGAAACTTGGCTGCTTTCCAAAGTAAACTATTCTAAGAAGGACAACAGTACTGGTTCTAGAAAGCAGTGCTGAAGACATGAGAATTCTTCTAGCAGGGAGAGACAGAGGAGAGAGGACCAGAAAGGCACTCTTTGCAGGCAAAACAACAGGATCAGAATGGAAATTATGAAGTTGATTTGAGTATTCACAAAGGAATCACCTTTGGGGATGTAGAGAGTGCTGTAATGATGATCTAATCATGACCAAGTCAGGACAGGATAAGATTAGAGAGGACCAGTAAAGTTATTCTAGGGTGTTTGGACTTTTTTACTTAGAAAGGGTATCTCTTAAGATGAAAAATGACTTTCCCTGAAATTGAACTAGATTGTGCTCGATTCATGAGCTCCTGAGGGAACTTTGACTCACTTTTGTAAGTGATACTCAACCGCAAAAGTGCTATTTCTACCCTTTACAGGAATCCAGTTTGAGCTCCTACTGGTATAAGCAGACTGAATAGTTCCTCACTAGCTGCCTCCCAAGACAATAGCAGAAGATAGTTCATGGCTCCTTACTGGTTCCCTTGACTGGAAGTGCCTTCATTTTTCCATTCTGATGGCAGCTGAGGTGACCAGTTGCCTGTGGGAGTAAAAAAAGAGGGCCTTGGTCTACCCTCTGACCGCAGACCACAGGGTTCCTTCCATAAGCAGAGTCAATGCTAGAATGTCTGGTGTGCCAGGAGCTGGGATTGTCAGCATCTGCCATAGTCAAGAATGGAGCCAGATGCAATAGACTGAGTTACGATGCAGATCTGATATGTGACATTGCTAAGAAGGAAAGGAGCTGGAACAAGA
Source organism: Dipodomys ordii (assembly GCF_000151885.1). Lineage (NCBI taxonomy): Eukaryota > Metazoa > Chordata > Mammalia > Rodentia > Heteromyidae > Dipodomys > Dipodomys ordii. Next base: position 706,919 of record NW_012267360.1, read on the forward strand.
GGCTGTGGGGATGCAGGTAAGATTACTGAACATCACTCTTTTCTGCAGAGTGCTCTGTTGACATGGAAAGACTTTTTGCTATTTCTTTTTCTTTTACTTTGTTTCTAAGAATCCAAATGATTCAAAACTCTAAAGGATAATAGGAAAAAAGGAAACCTTCAACTTACCAAAGATGGGGCAAGTATTTCCAGTTTATTTTGTTTTCTTCAAAGTAAACAGGATATCAAATTGTAATGAGCATTTGCCTTCAGAGAATCATGAGGTCTGTTACTGATGATGGGTTTCTACAAGACATACTCATCTTTGATAATAGGCCTACTTTAAGTACAGATTAAAAGCTCACTTTGTACAACATGTGTTTGCTGTGCATATACAGGAGGGGATAGAAACACCAAAGACACCTAACAATCATGGAGCACCCTGGTATCAAAGATATTGTATACTAGGTATTCAGGAGACTTAGGGGGTTATAAACAAACAAAGCACTAAATATACATGAGTACTTATTATACATGAGTCTTTAATTCAGATGCCCATGGGGGACACTCATTTTTGCTTTATTTGTCCTTTGTCCAAGAAGCACAAATAAAGAAGAAATTAGCCAGCTGTATATGCAGTTAATTGGCAGCTGCAGATGTTAGCTCTGGGCCTTTATTTGGAGTACATTGTGAATCATGGGTGCAGCATGCCTCCTATTTGAGGGCTTCATTCTTGTATTTCAACTCTGGTCCTCACAGTACATCTTCAATGGGGTGGGCCAAAGTTCTAGAGCAAGACAGCACAAACAGACATCATGAATCCCAGGATCCACTACCCTACCCCTCTGACTTCACTTTTATTTGTTACATTATCTCCACTTTAACCCTTTGATTTCCTCTGTGCTTCCTTCAAATTAATGAAGAACATGACTTGGTCCGCAAATCTTTCAGCACTGTGGTCTGTGGCATATTCAGGTAATGTATGTCTGGCTGTGGGAGTCATAGCAGCATCAAGTTAATTTTCCAACTTAGGCATGCTTTGCTGACAAGTCACTCTTTCTCCATATTTCCACAGTATTCTTCATTTATGCAAAAATCTGATCACCTCTGGGACTGTGGATAAAGGGCTTTATCTTTGATGTACCCTGCTCGCTGGTCAGCCAAGCATCAGAGAAGGAATATGGCTGCTCTAGCTCAACTTGGTCTCTCTAAGGTTAATATGGCTGCTAACAGCAATTAGGGTCTGGATCTGCGGTTTGCCTAGGTTACTACAGGCTGCAACATCCTTTCTTTGAATCCTAAGTTGCCTCCAGTTTATATGGAGGACCTTGAATGTCATATTCATTCCAAGAAAGAGGTAGGTCCTTGTATGTCAACTCAAGCTGGGAAAGTTGGGAGGACAACGTGAAGTTCATCCACCAGAGGCAATCCCTTTTCAAGGGATGTAGACAACTCCCATATCATGCGGAATATGACATGGTAGGAAAGAACCAACACTATATGACCTCTCCTTGTGCCTGGTTTGTCAGCATGGCTTATTTTCATAAGTGTTGGTCAGTTTTTCATTACTATAACAAATACCTGAGATAACCAACTGATGACTAGAAAAGGTGTCTTTAGATTCTGTTTTATAGATTTCATTCCATGGACAATTGGCCCCATGTCTTTAGGCCTTGAGGAAGCACCTAGGGATAGAATTGTTCACCACCACCCCCCACCCCAGTTTGCTTCATTAGTACATCCCCAATAATCAGAACAGCACTTATCTCTTAAAGTTTCCAACATATCCCAATAGCACCGTGCACCTGCCTTTCACATGTGGATTGTGTTAACATATGATGAGGCTGGCAGACATTCTAGATGTCAGCCACAGTATCATCCTAAAAACAGTCAAGGTCTAGATATTAGAGCTCTGAGTTTCTTCACAAGGCTCAGGCATTGTCATAACCTGTTTGAAGATTCCATTCACTTTTCCACTTTGGAGAGTCTGCTTTGATGTGGCATCCTGGTTCTCCCACTGCTATTTCTTAGAATAAAGCTCATTATGACTCTCTCAAAGATTTGTTCTTAAAGTTTTAAATTTGGAAATCCTTTTCACTTGAAAGCAACCTTAGACTTCAAAGCAATTGATTTCACATATGCCTCAAGTCTTACGACAGAGCAGTGACCTCCCCAGTTCTAGAAAGGGTTTGGCTCCCCATGAACTAAGAGAGGCTACTGAGCAGAATAAAGGATGATAAGCAATACAAACATGATGGTTCAAACTACCATGCCTTATTTATAAGTCATATTTACATTTGCATTTCAAACTCAATGTTCAATTCAATTCATTTAATAAATGTTCCTTCAAGACCTACTACATATGCATCAGCAATTGGAAAAAAACAGTCAAAGCTACTACTTTAATGGAGCCTATGTTTCAGTACATGAGATTGACAGCAGCTAGGCAAACATATAAGCAAGAATCGGCGTCATCATTATCATCATTATCAGTTACCCTTGTACCCTCACAAATTGGCTTTCTACCACATGAGCCCCACTTCTAGCCTAGCTTTGGCTGGTCAACTGGAGATAAAGTCTCTTGGACTTTTCTGCCTACATTGGCAACACTTTTCACATCCAGTCCCCTGAGTAGCTAGGATTATAATTGGGAGCCATTGGAACCTGCTTAACAAGCAACATTTGAAGAATCAGGACAGGTATGCAAAACTGCTCAATAATCTCAGAGGTTTATTTCCAATAACCTCCAAATTAAGTAATTGAGGTAGGAGTCTACTTGCTCAGTACTACTCCAAAATTTTTATTCCTGGATGTGTGGATAATCCCTAGGCAATTGGAGCTTCCCACTACTTTTTAAAGCACCTACAATTCAGCTCAGCCTGCCCTGGTACCCAAACCCCTAGGGTATATCCCATTTTGTCAAGCTACTCTCTGACGCCACCCATAAAGCATAGAAATAGCAGGAAAGGTAATCACAGGGCAGAGTTTACCAAGGACTTACTAGCCTCTGTAGGTGGACATCAGCCATCACTACGTGTTGCCATTTTTATCACCAAAGGCGTTTGCACAAACTTTGATATAAAGAAATAATGTAAATACTAAAGAATAACTAGTGTCATGGAGTGTGTGCTTGTAGAAGAAAAGCAGGGTTCATTGAGCAAGGCACATTTAAGTGCTGGCCTCAAGGATAAGAAGAATCATGGCATGTAACCAACAAAGAGTAGATGCCAGTTCAAGGGATTAGAGAGTGCCCAAGTCCGGAACCTGGAACAAATTTGGTAGGTAATCAGGGTAAAAGGGATATAGGTAAATTTAGAGCCCCAGGTAGGAGCAAATTAAATCAGGAAGATAATTTGTTAAGTTGTATGTTTTGTTATTCTGCAGCGCAACTAGAAACTGTAGAAAGATGCTAGGCAGAGTGGACTGATACAAGCTATCTCTTTCTGAGGTGATAGTCACTTCTGTCTCTAAAGAACACCAGAAATGACTTCACTTTTTTGCTGCAAATATATTTTCATCCTTTTCTGCAAAGAAAGAAAGCAGTTGACAAAGGTGTTTCTCTTCTTTCTTTAAATGATATTTTATGGGGCTTTTACAGTGTGCTTAATATATGTGACGTATAGTATTACAATAAATATAAAGATTGGAAGTATTTTCTATTTCAAAACCAAGATGTTATTCTCCAGACTTAAGGTAATGTGGTCTGGGCTACAAAAATGTTAAGGATGGCATGCCAGCCACAGGCTCATTATTAACTCATTTGGGAGATGGAGTTGACAGTGACAGAAATAAAGGGAATTCAGAAATCCTCCCAGGTTTTGTCCTGCACCACTAAGAGGACAGTGAAGCAGTTTATAGAAACAAGATAGTCTGGGAAGTGCCACTTTGGGAACTGAGACGGTGAGGAATCAAGTTGTTCTGGGTGCACCATCTTTCCAATGGCCTTTGAAAATCCCCAGTGTGAAAGAAACACTGTGTGTCTTATGTATATATGTGTGTATGTGTGTGTGTTTGTGTATATGTATATATATATATATATGTGTGTGTGTGTGTGTGTGTGTGTGTGTGTGTGTATCCTATAAGCCTGAGAGTTATCCATCATCTAGCTGTCACATAGACAGGCAGAGAAACTTGCATTTTTAGGCTTGTACCTGAAAGCACAAGAAATCTAAACTGAAAGCCATTTCTTACCATCTGGATGCTGATATCCTACAGTTCATGTTAGGGGGCCCAGAGTTGGCTAGCTGCCCTGCCCTGAAAAAGCTGCCAGCACAGGATGAAGCTTGCCTTTCAAATCAAGAGCTGAACTCTGTCTCCTTCCAGGATGGGGACAAAGAGTGATTCCATGATGAGAAATGATTCACTACCATACATCCACACCCTGTAGTTTCTATTAGGTTCTTCCTGATGGGGATTTCCCCAGAATGACTTCCACTTCCTTAGTGAACTGCCCCCCTTACATTTATGATCTGAAAGACCCAATGGCTACCACTAATCTGTGCTAGGAAATGTGTTCCTAATTATTTTATGGTGATAATTAACCAGGTAAACTTTTTCTTCTTTGTAAACCTGATTTACTGATGTGAACAGGTTTTGCCGAGGGCCTGACACTTGGCTGCACCAATCAGCACTTGCTCTCTTGGAGGGTAAGACACGGTTGAATTTCAGACAATAAATATTTTTTTAAAAAAAATTAAAAAGCAGGGCACTAGTGGCTTACCCCTGTAATCCTAGCTACTCAGGAGGCTGAGATCTGTCCAGACAGGAAAGTTTGTGAGTCCCTTATCTCCAATAAACCACCAGAAAACCAGCAGTGGCACTGTGGTGCAAGTGGTAGAGCACTTGCTTTGAGCTGAAGAGCTGAGGGACAGTGCCCAGGACCAGAAATCAGACCCCACGAATGAGCAAAATTAAACAAACAAACAAACAAACAAATAAATAAACTCTCAAGAGAGTGAGGTGTGCTTAAGGGAAGATTGTGAGATGTAATAGTCAGAAACTGGTGGTGTGGAAACAAATTATAGATGAAGTTTCTGGAGAATTTTGTGCAGAAGTGATAATGGAGTTGAGAAGTAATTCAGGAATGCAGCATTGAGGGGAAAACTCCTCAGATGATGTTCAATTGTGATGAGGGTTGGAGTGGCTGTACTGAGCCCGATGTGTGGCCGAGAGAAGATGTGATGTTCAGGCAGAGGTGAGTTAGGACCCATCAGCTCTTGACTTTCTACCTTGGCTCATGGCTCCCTAAGGTAGAAATTATGCCTCATAGATATGCCATTCTAGTGAGAGATAAATAGCACGAAAGACAGGGTAGGGATAGAACTGACCCTAATTTAAATGGGACTAGTGAGTACTAAGTAAGGGTGGAGTATTAACTCATACAAACTGTTTCCCCTTAATTTATATTTCACACATCAACTTCACCCTACCCCTGTATTTACCTATATGTCCCTGCTTGTCTTTTAGAAGCCTCTCTGCTTGGAAATAGCTTACTCCTATACAGCTGGTTATTAGCAACTCCACTTTGCCATTTACAGCTTCTCTTGTAACCTTCAGGAGGAACCACCAGCAGTACCCTTCCTTGGGCTGTGACAACCAAACACATCTCTAGATGGATGTGGTCCAATGTCTGTGGAATGGGGTGGCAATATTACCTCCAGCTGAAAAAAAATCACCACTCTATTTTGTGTCAGCCTGCTATGTAAACTATCCCACCTAAAAGTTCTTTTCTAGTTAGCACAGAGGGAAGAGTGAGAAACAGCATGTTGGGAATCCCAATGAGCCCACAACAAAATGTTGGGTTATTATCCCAACTAAAAGTTCTTTTCTAGTTAGCACAGAGGGAAGAGCGAGAAACAGCATGTTGGGAATCCCAATGAGCCCACAACAAAATGTTGGGTTATTACCAAACAGTTCTAGGTCACACCTTTCTTCAGTCACTATATCCTGTACAGCTTCAGGGACATGCAATGCATGAGTATTAAAAGATATATCAGAGGAGAAAAATTAGGAGACTTACTTAGGAACTCAGCTTCCATTTCTGTATCTATAATCTCCCATTTACACTGCTTGCATCCAGGTTGATGAGATCAATTTTCCACTAAAACAATATTATTATTGGTGTTTTAGTTACTACCAATTGTTCCAGTTGCTACCAAATATTGTTGGCATGTTGATGAGTTGATTCAATTTCCTTGAACACAAATGGACCTTGCTACCTGACCCTGACAATATATTATTTTGTTTTTATAGCTTCTTGTCAAATCATACTCTGATCATTTCTACCCACACCTAGAAAAGTGGGGGCACCACCCTAGAAATAGCTGTAAATGAGTATCTAAATGACAAGAAGATTAGAGGCTGCAGGATGGGACTTCAGGAACTAATAAGTGATTCAGGGATCTGCTCTTTATGATTTGGGAAGGATGAGGAACATAACACTCAATTCTACTGAATGCCTCCATTAGTAAGGGTCCTACAGACGATGTCAAAGACTAAACAATTTTTTCATGTTCCATGTGTTCTAGAGAATAAGTGTGCATTAGTTGTAGAAAGATCTATAATATGCTTACTCCTTAAGGGAATCAGAGCTAATAATGAGTTAATAGACTATCCATCTCAAAAGAAACTATGTATTTTTCATTATAGTAGAAATGATCATTTTCTGGGTATAGGATCTATTTTCTTAACAAAAAAAACCAAACATCTATAAGAAATTGACAAATTTTCATTGTTTTTTGAAGGCTCTATGGGCATTTTTCAAAAAATCACAATTAATAATTATCTGGAGCTGCACTAATATCACAGCCACTGCTCTTATGCACGTATGGAATGAAATAGAACTGGTCTGAATTAGTTTGTGTGGTTAGTATAAAATATAAATTGGGTTTTCAGAATTGGGTATGAAGAAATCAGGAATCATTCCATTAATGATTTTATATTGATTACAAGTTAAGATAATATTTTAAAAATACTAATTCAAATAAAATATTAAAATTAATGTCATCAGTTTCCTTTTAGTCTCTAAGATTGGCTAGAAAACTTCAAGTAATACATGTATTTTGCACAATTTTTTATTGAACAATACCAACAGAAAAATCTACTTAATATCTAAGGCAGATTGATCATAAGCCCATGTTATAAAAAGCTAGGGTTGATTCTTTACCTCTGCTAACAAAGCTACCAATAAAATCAGATCCTTCTTCTGCCATGTACAAAACCTCATGTGAAAATCCAAGGACAATATCATCTTTTTTTTTGCTGCAACACTGAATTTAGGTCAGTATTATAGGAAGTTTCCTGAAACTTTATATTCTTCTCAAAGCAATTTTTCACCTTTTTAAGTTAGAATGGCAGAGACAGATGGAAAGATAATGGAATTTTATCCACTAAAGTATTAGAGAACTTTCTCATGTCTGGAAAATGGTACTGTGGACAAGAAAACAAAACAAAGTGAAAACATTGGCTGTAAAAATAATGTCCCTTTTTCAGGAGAAATAACTGAACTGACTGCTTGATTATTTTTGGCTCAAACCCTCAACACTTTTCCAAGCTTAGCAGAGATTAATTTTTCACACCTTGCATTTTGCTGTTAAAATCTCTGAGCAGGGGTGCACTTTGTTTTCCTTCCGTGGAACACCTGCTTCCTCATTCCTGCAACAACTCTGGTGGATATTACAATAAGCTGTTGCTTTCCACTAAATCCTGGCCAGAACACATGATATTACGTCCCATTGTAATGACTGATTATCAAGTGTGTGGGCTCAGAGCGTTTGAGGCTGGGGATCAGAACACCTGGTTCAATGAGTAAGTGAGTCATTGATTGTATCCTGCACTACTATTTAGGCTTTAGGCAGAACTTTTTTTGGTGAAATTTAGTGTAACTTGTAACCCAGAGTCAGTAGATCTCTGCAAAAGGACACTTCAGCTGAAGTACCCTTTAGAACTTCCTTACTCTTGGTGGCCTCTATCCATTCTCTAATTCTTCCATCCTTGGCTATTACTGTTGAGGACACCTCTAGTTCTAAGATCTCCCTTCCTGTGTTTCAGAATAGTTCACTCTCAAATGCTAAATATAAATACAGCATAAACATCCCTGGTGATTGAGCTCTCAAGACATCTATTCTAGAAGTTAGTTAGGTATTGGAATGTATTTTCAAAGGTCAATGAATGCGCCAAGCAGCTTGAAGCTGAATACACATTAATAGCCATGTGAAAGAGTTCAGATTGCTTTGCCATCTCCCTTGCTAGATGAGTTTGTCTACATAGGAATTAGCTTGGGTACATTTATAGAAATGTTCCTTTTCTTCAATATAGCTTCTTTTTCTTCTTTTTCTCTTAATAATTAGACATTTTCTTTGCAACAATAAAGGAACCCTAAAACACATAGCTTTTATTTTTTGTTCACAGATTTTACATGTCACAAAGTTGTAGCTGGAGAGAAATTTTTAGTAATAAGGAAATTAAGCTGGATGTCTATTTTCTCCTTGATTAGCATTCCTCTACATTCATAATCCTGTGTTATAGTAAAAGGCAAAGGCTGTCCTTGCTTCTGAAGACTCTCAACATTTTTAGACTAATTGTTGGAAGTTTGAAAAACATAGTGTGTGTGTGTGTCTTTATGTAGTGTTGTAAATCCTGCTTACACATGTAGGACCACCTCCCATGGTCTTCTCCCTAGCTGTTAGGCTCAGACCATTTTATTGCTGTCATTTAGTTCTCTTCTTCGTTCACCTCCAACCCTCTGGATTTGAAGATCACCTCATATAAATGGCAAACCTAATATCTTCCTCTGCATCTGTCTCACATTTCCCCTTAGAGTTCTTCACAAAAACCTAAGCTAAAATATCCCAGAATAAACTCATCTCCATTCCCTATGGCAAACATGATACTGAAATGTGCTTTACTACTATTACGGAGGTTCTAGCTTGCACTTTATTTCCCCAGATGTTTGCACTGAGAAAGGTCATATCTCTTTCCTGAGATTTGGTTTCCCTCCATGTTCACTAGGATTACCATCACCCATCTGGCTTTTGTTTGATCTATTTTTTAGGAACAAATTTGCAAAACAAGCTGATGAAATGTACTATAGTACTAAACAATACTCATTGAATGTATTGAAAGGAGATTGAAAGGAGATTGAGGGCACAGTTGTTTCTATGTTCACCACAAATTGATCTTCTCACCTCTCAAAGTTCTCTTTGGGTTTTTATTTCCTGTACATGTCACTTTAGATTCCAGATTTTAGCTCTTCACCTCAAGCATCAGGAAGCATCTAAACTTGTCTGTATCTTGAGCATTCACTCTGGCTCCTGCAGCCTTTCTAAATCCTCTTTACAGAGAGCTGATGAGGCTTTTACTTACCAAGAAAATAGGATCAGACAGAAAAAGTCAAACTGTTACAAGGCCTGGGGCACAAAGAGGAAATTTAAGTAGAAGGTGATAATTTTCACACAACATCGCTCTCCTAGTCCCATTATTTGCATCTAGTCTTTGCTTTAGAAAGAGATAACAATGGTATCTAGCTAGAAATAAAAAAGAAATGATTTTGATACAAGTGCCTTGACAGAATGGGCTCAGGTGTTCAGGGTGCCAAAACAATGAGAGATCCCAATGTTGCTTTGGGAGTATCTGATCTGGGTGTAACATCAAGTGGGAGAATGTGTCCTCTGTTTCTACCTATACACACTTCTTCATATTCCATCACTGAATAGCATAGGTCCAATATGTGATCATCGGTGGTGACATTATTCACACGTAAGCACCATATGAGTGGTCATTCATGGTGGGGGACTTCACTGAGAATTGGAAATGCAACATAAAAACACCTGCTCCTATAGACGTTATGGTGCCATGATAGTTTGTAGGGCTCCAAAAAATGTGCTGCTAATGTAAGGCAAGTAATCTTACAAATGTTGAGACTTTTGTGGTTGAAACAAAATAAGCTATTATAGAAAACTTTGCATTAGCATGCGTGGTCAAAAGTTAGTAAAATCCAACTTTTTATTCCTAAAATGATCCCTTTTACATCCACAATTAGAGGAATTCAAGTTATAGTATTATGTTCCCACAATATTTCAAGCAGTTCTCATATGCCAACACCAAAATAAGATGATGTCCTATCAGCATACTAACTAAATAAACATGGAGTGTCTTCAGCTCTCTCTGATAAAGTTGGCATTTTGTGTGTCCTATTTTGAATGCTCATGGAAGACAATTCTCTTTGTAAATATTAACATAGCCCACTCCCTCCACACATAAAAACTCACAACAATGAAAGCAGAGAGAAATCTTTCTCAGGTACCTTGTCATGGCATATAGGATGAGCACATTTTGAGATTGTTCTTTGTGATTAAATCATCTCCATAAGCGTTCTTAATTATTTTTTAAAATATTTTTTAAAATGTTAATTTATAGCACAAATGAAACAATGGGGACCTGGTGAGCTGTGAGCTAGAGAAGGTTGGATCAGACGAATGGCCAGGGGCCTCAATGATATAACACATCATTGTGCACTAGTAGTCCAGAGGGGTGGAAAGACAGGAAGACAATGAAGTTTATTCTGAAGCTGTTAGATAGTAGCAAATTTTTGCTTGCCCTCAAAGGAACCCTGGATGGCATATATGATCATTATCATGGAAGACTAAAGTTGAGATGATATGAAAAGAATTAAGACAAATAGTAGGAATTAGTTAGAACCTGATTTTATTTTTAATAACTGGACTCAAAGGATAAGTTCCAGGTACCTTACCCTTGAGCTATGCCAAAAAGGTCAATATTTACTTGTTTCTCTTGAAATACTGTTTCCATTTCATTGGTGATACAGATTCAGGGGAAGTTACGTAACTTGCCCTATGTTATAGAAACAGAAACTGTGAGAACTAGTATTTAAAGTTATTTTTTATCTAAAAAGATAGACCTTTATTCTTTTGCAAATTGCACTGAGAGTACAATCTGAATTAAATTGCTCCCCTAGCAAAAAGGGCCACATTCAAAGAAGTCACTTGCTGGCAGGAGATATCTAATGACTATATTGTCTCATGTCCACTCTGCTTTGTGCATTCCTGCTTTTATGAAGAGAAATCAACTTCAACACGGATGAAGCACATACATAGAGGGGCAAAGTTCTTTCACTTACCAGTGGCTATTTCTTTGTTACAAGATCACAATCTCCCAGAGAGAGTATCACAGAGACATTGCATATGGTGAGGAAAGGAAGGATAAATGGTTATAATCACTATTCAAGGTTCTCCTCTGCTTTTGGCTTCAGTTTAAACCAAGAACACCAAGGTAGGCTTGTCCTGCTACATAATTCAAATACTTGGAGCTTTTCCTTCTGCCTTGTCTATTTGAAAGCAATATCCCTGGCCACCCATTAGGTACCATGAGTAGCGCTTAATTGTGAGTCATATCCTCTGCAGAGAAAATAGCTTTGTCAAATGAGACTGCATCCTGCAAGTTCAGGATCTGCAGGTGGAAGCCAGCTGATAGGGTAAAAAATGAAACACTTGACTTTCCTCAAACCAGATGTATTAAGCCATAGGAGGCTAGGAAATAAGTTCTACTGCCATTTGTACTTAATGAAACTGAGCATGTAGAGCTGCTCACTTCTTCCAGTTAACAGGTAAACATAAATGCTCACTTACCACAGTGGCTCTACATAGATTCTATATGGGAAAATGTTTTGAAAACATTTAATGACAATTCTAGTTGTCTTGCTGACCTTGAATAAGTCATGACTTACTTAGTAAATATGTAAAACATAACTTTTCCAGAGACCTGAGCAGGTCACAGTGGAGGAGAACCATAAAACCTGCTCCTAGCCAGATTCCATGCAAACAGGGTTAAAGCTTGAGGTTCAGCTAACTTGGATTACAGGTATGAGCCACCAGTGAAGCCTTATACCTAAATCTTATTTATTTTTATGGTACTGCAGAGTTGGCTCAGTGTCTCATATGCGTAGGTGAGAGAGAAATCTCTAATTTATTCTAAATTTTGTGATTCATTTCAAAGAAGTTTGTGATTAAAAAATAAGATATTAATATGTGCTAATGTCTCACACTTATAATTAAGCTACTCAAGAAACTCAGACCTGGAACGTACTGATTTGAAGCTAGTCCAAGAGAAAAATCTGTAAGACACCATCTCTAATTAACCAGCACAAAGGTCAGCTGGAGTCATACTTGTAGTGGTAGAGCACCAGCTATGCCCAAAAAAACTGATTAAGAGCAAGAATTTCTGAATTCAAGCCCCAGTACCACCACAAGGAGTATAAATAAAATATTTTAAATTAAATAATTGCATATAATCATCATAATTAATTATATATAATCACTTATATAATCCTGTAATATAATATAAATATGTAACTTTCTATGATATTTGTGCTGGAAAATTGATTTTGACTGTTTATTTCTACTTAACCATATAGAAAATAAATGAACAAGTGAAATAGAGGCAATATTTGTAATACAAAATGTTATGATCCAAAACATATTGAATTATAAAGAAACAAATAAAAATATACATTAATAAAAATTCTCCTTTAGTAAAAATGTAGCTATAAATTTAAAGAAAAGTTTTAAAAAATCCAGGCCCAAGTGGGAGGAAAAGTATGGTAGGGGAAAAACAAATGAGGGGGTAACAATGTACTCATTACCTTACTCATGTAATTGTAACCACTCTGTACAGTATCTTTACAATAAAAAATATTAAAAACATGAACTCCGGGGCTGGGAAGGTGGCTCAGTGGTAGAAAGCTTGCCTTGCATGCATGAGGCCCTGGGTTCGAGTCTTCAGCACCACATAAACAGAAAAAGTTGGAAGTGGTGCTGTGGCTCAAGTGGTAGAGTGCTAGCCTTGAACTTAAAGAGCTGAGGTATGGTGTCCAGGCCCAGAGTGCAAGCTCCAGGACAGAAAAAAAAATGAACTCCAAGAATTAGAAACAAAAGGTAGAAAAAGAATATAATGAAATTTGAGGTGAAAATATAATAGTATTACTAGTTTCATGCTGATAATCCTCACTTCTCAGGAGGCTGAGATTTGAGAACTGCAGTTCCAGACAAGAAACTCCATAAGATGCTTATCTTCAAATAACCAGCAAAAAGCCAAAGTAGAGCTGTGGATCAGGTGGTAGGGTGGTAGCCTTGAGAAAAACAAAAACAAAAACTCAGGGACAGCTTTGAATTCAAGCCCCAGGACAGGCACCAAAATTATTTTTATTATTATTATTAATGTTAATCTTTTGTATGTATCATCATATTTCCTTCATATTCTTCCTAAGCATCTTTTATATCGTTGATCTTCCTAAATTCTTACATCACCTCTTGGAACTGGAAAGAATAAATTCTAGTTGGAACAAATCCTTAGGTCTCTCTTATACTATAGATAAATTATCCTTACCCCATACTGCTAACCTATTTTGCAAGCCTGAGTTTCAGGTTTCATGTTATGATTTTCACTAAAGTTTCTTTGAGGCACAGAGTTTAGCTTTCAAAATCTATTCTTTGTGACTCCTTCCTTAAAATAGAATATTTCCTTTGTTTTCTGAGATCCTCCAGAGTCAATATCAATTCCTGAAGTTCAAATCCACTGTAGTTCTCCAGCTGTCCTTTGTTCTATCCCTTGGATGAAGAGAGAAATATTTCATGGACTTGGGTTTACACTCATACCTTGGATTTACTGAATTGAGTTTTGAAATCTTTCCTTCTCTTAATGAGTTTTCTCTATGCCATTGAGGCATGCTGATTTTCTAATTGTCTCATTCCTGCAATCAAGTTCTTGTAATACCTAGTGCTAAAACAAACATGGAAGAAAAGATAAAAGATAAAACTGTAAAGACTCTTGAAACATGTTGAAATGTTTTTTTTTTCAAAAAACTCCCCTATTATTTGGAAATGTTTCATGTATGGGTCAAGCTAAATGTACACAAATGAAAATGAAAACTCCACTCTACCCTCCCCCCTACTCCCTTACACAAACAAATTCCACAGGCTTGTCAAGTCTTATGAACTAACTATAAGAATGATTTTTGCAAATTCTCTTTGCCCTAAATATTAATTAGTCCAATCTTCCATGAAGTAAATATCTTTGTGTAAAATGACATTTAAACTCAATATGAGGCTTACAAAAGGTAACTAACCAATCACCTGCTGAAAATTCCATTAGCAGAAAGCAAATAAGATGTTCTGAAATTAATGAATCTATCAATGAGTGAAATATTTTTTAATCTACCAAGTTAGAGAGCAATGAATTGGTTCTCTTCAGAATTTAACTCATTACTGCCAATTCCCAGAAGATTGTTTGGGATTAAAGAATGTGCAGTATAGGATCAAGAAGGAAGAATTAACAGGTAGATTTCAATCTTATACTTATAATTTATACGAACCTTATAACTAATATCTTCTGTGATGCGGATCAAGTCAGGTATGCTTTCCACTACTGTATTTGTAAATTACAACATGGAGTTAAAAAACATCCACCCTGCCTAACATACAGGGTAGTTTCAAAAATAAAATGTATTAATGGACAGTACTGACTCTAGAGATCATGATTTAAATTAAAAAGAAGTTGAAATGCACAGTATTTGGGTAAATTATCAGGAAGAAAAGAAACAATATCAATCTTTTTTCCAAAAACAAGATATTGGTGACATTATGTTTTGGATAAGTAAAGAGACTCTGATACTCCACTAAACACATTCTTTTTCTTAGTATCAATTAGGCTAATGTAACTTAGTAAATAACTATACATGTTTATTGGTCTAAGAATTTCCCTGTTGTGTTCAATCCCCTCCATATGTAACAAATATCTCCTTTTTCAGGGTGGGTGGAATATTGGTTCACAACATTACTTCCAATTTTTTTACACATTGCAATAAACTTAAAGAAATAACTGATCAATTATTTCTTTCTGTGGTCTAAATAAATCCTTTTCCTTCAACTTACACATCATCCTCACCAGTACTTCCCATTAATAACCAATCCAACTTTACATGTAATTTGCTATAAATCTTACCAGAAGGCACAAAAAAATGTAATTTTACACATACTGAAGTGAGTTCTTTCAGGCTAAAAGTATTATGTTAATATTTACTTCCTTTAACTACTCAAGTCAATAACATTTACAAAGCTATGTATTAATAGCATTTGTACCACTGGCATGCCTTTGATCTCGTTGTCTTAGGTTTCTTAGAACAGGGTATCTGTACAGGTTGGAGAAAGTTCACAGTTCACCTCTTCCTGGGAACAGAATTGGCCTGGTTCAAGGACAGTGGCAACATATGTGAAAATTTCCCGTCCTTGCCAGGAATTATTGCCACCTATTAAACACAATTTATAACCCCTGACCTGAGCAAACAAACTAGTTACTCATTTCCTTTTTTATTATTTTATTTCTTATTGTAAAGGTGATATACAGAGGGGTTACAGTTACATAGTAAGGTAATGAGTACATTTCTTTTGGAAGTGTCAATTACTCTCTCATTTTCTCCCACTTCCCCTCCTTAAATCTCCTCCCTTCCACCCCGAGTTGGAAAGTTCATTTCCAACACAGTTTACAGTGAGCATCACTGTTGTATTGGTTCACCCTTTGTCCCACACTTTCTTTGATTCTCCTTCCCTTCCACAGATCAGATAAATTTATATACAAGAGAAAGTGAGCATAGGTCAAAAACAGTGACAACAGAGCATAAACCAAAGGGGGAAAAAAGAAAGAAAAAAGAGAGAACTGATAAAAGCATATTATAAAACCTTATTTCAATTTCTTTGAGTTTATTTTGATGAGCTTCATTTTATATGGTCATATGTACCTAACAATTGAGCTATTGTGATCTTTTTCTAAGAATATCATAGACATAATCTAGTTATTACAAACGGGGAAATCATGAAGCTTGTGTTTCTTTGATCTGACTTGTTTTGCTTAATATAATTTTTTCCAGGGTCTTTCCATAGACACATGAAGACATGTTCAATGTCTCTGGTCACAAAAAAGAATGCAAAGTAAAATAACTTTGGGATTCTCTCTCATCCTAGTTAGAATAAACATTATAAATAAAACTAGAATTAAGTATTTATTAGCGGGGATGTGGCCAAAAGGGAATGCTACTATACCATTGGTGAGAATATAAACTTGTTCAATCATTCTGGAAAGCAGTATGGAGGTTCCTCAAAACTTTAAACATAAAGCTGGGCACTGGTGGCTCACTCCTGTAATCCTAGCTATTCAGGAAGCTGAGATCTGAAGATCGTGGTTCAAAGCCAGCTGGGGCAGCAAACTCCATGAGACTCTCATCTCCAATAAACCATCAGAAAACTGGAAGTGGCGCTGTGGCTCAAGTGGTAGAGCACTCACCTTGAACTGAAGAGCTGAGGGACAGTGCCCAGGCCCAGAGTTCAAGCCCCATGACCAACAAAAACACAAAACAAAACAAAAACTAAAAAACTTTAAACATAGAGCTCCCCTATGATCCAGTAATCCCAAGTATAGAATGTAGAGGATGAACAATGAAAATAGCTGCTTGTTCTTGTAGTATGGCTATTTAAAGATCAAGAATTCCTGAGAGCATGGGAATAGCTGGGAGCTTCTAAATTTTTTTTCTTTCAATGATAAAACTCCTAAACATTCCCTAAAAGTTGATCTCTCTGTCCATTCCCCACTCTTTGTGTCATCCACTCTTCTACCTCTTCCTTTGTCCCAGGTGAAGAGATTTGCCCTCTGTATGGATATTCACTGTCCCCAAAGCTCTCAGGCCTATGTCTTCTTTGTTTAAGATGTGAAAATACTGGACAGATGCTGATGTGAGTGCTGTGAAGTGGAGTTGTGGATTGGCAAGGATTCACAGGGAAGTGGGTAACTCACAGCTCTGCTGGGATTGATATATACACCTTTGTTTTTCACATCTCACTCTCACCTACCTCTGCCTAATCCTTTCCTTGGTGAGAGGGAAGGCTCAGGCTCCCTCTCATTCTGTCCCTTTCTCACCACATTTGGCCCGCCAGAAGTGGCTCTCAGGCACCTGGTGTCGGTCTCAGCGGAGCTACAGCATTCATCGTGTCCACTGGTCAACAGTGTTTCAAACAACTATCAATATGCCTGGATTGGGCTTCATGACTCCACATTGAAGAGAGTTCATCTTCTATGTTTATCCCTCATGTGGCACTCGGACCTGAGTCTATTCTCCTGTGGATACCCAAGAAAAATCCGGCTGGAGACATAGAGCTGAGATGCTGGATGATATTTGAGTTGTAAAGGATGTCCTTGACTAGTTACATGCCCGAGTTCTATAGTTCTAATCTTCATGCTACATTAATGTGCTTGTTATTAACTTTTACACATTTCTCACAAGAGACCTTGGAAATCAGCTCTGTGAACTTCACACTGGTTGTGTCTAGTGTTTTGAGGGAATTCTAAATGAAAAGAAGATGCATATAGGTCGTTATCAAATAGAGAACTGATTTTGAGATTGAGAGAAACTGACAATACACAATCTGCATATGCTCAGCATCATTCCATAGGTTTTATGATTACTGTCTGGGATTTACCAACAGGAGAAAGGGGTCAGCAGTGAATGTCATAGGTTTCTGGGCAGAATGTTGATAGGCTGACCAAGTTGTACATCAAAGTTTACTTCCAAAAAGCAGAGTTCTAATGGCCTTTTACTTCAAATGGACACTACTTATACTTAGAGAATGTACTGTACTTTTTAGTAATTAATAGCTCAAGCAAAGAGAAAATTGGGGAGAATATAGTTGACCTCACCAGCACTGTCAATCAATTTAACTTACTTGACATTTAGATAATTCTCCATCCAACATTATAATGCACATTCTTTTCAAGCCCCTTTGGAACAGTCACAGTGAGAGGCCAAATATATCTGAACTAACTTATATCCGTAGAAATCATTATATCAGTAGAAATCATTTTATAATGGTGAAATCACAATGGAATTAAACTAGAAATCAAAAACAGAAGTGAAGTGGGGGGCGATTTTTTAAGATATTTGATGATTCAATAGCACCGTTGTCAATAAGACATGGAGAAAGAAAAGTCACAAGAGAACTTAACATAGTATGAACAAAATATAAATGCAAGTCAGGTGCCGGTGGCACATGCCTGTAATCTTAACTACGCAGAGGAGGCTGAGATCTGAGGATCGCAGTTCAAAGCCGTCTGGGCAGGAAAGTCTGTGTTCAAGTCCCAGAGTTCAAGCCCCATGACCAATACATATAAATGCAACTTATTAAAATATATGGCATGCAGAAAGAGCAACACATATAGGGAAATTGATATCATTAGTTGAATATATTAACAGAGAAAATTAAGTTGGTCCCAAATCAAGAACCCAAGTTTATTCTATAGAAAACTACAGGGGCCAGGCACCCGTGGCTCACACCTGTAATCCTAGCTACTCAGGAGGCTGAGATCTGAGGATCATGGTTCAAAGCCAGCCCAGGCAGGAAAAGTCCGTGAGACTCTTATCTCCAATAAACCACTAGAAAATTGGAAGTGGCGCTGTGGCTCAAGCAGTAAAGTGCTTGCCTTGAGCTGAAGAGCTGAGGGACAGTGCCCAGGCCAGAGTTCAAACCCCATGACCAAAAAAAAAAAGAAAGAAAGAAAAGAAAAGAAAACTACAGCTTATATGCAAAGCAAACCAAAGAAAAATTTGAGAGTAGAAATAAATGAAATTGGAGTCAGAAAAACAATAAAATATATATATAAATGGATAATGCATAGAATACATATTTCTTCTTTGTATAAACATTGGATAACAAACTAAATGAACAAAAGATTTGATTTCACCTGCTAAAAATCAAAAGGAAATGAAGGTATAATAAAAGTATTAAAATTTACAACTCCAGTAAATCTAAAAGTTACTAATATCATATATCAAGTAAAGATTTCAGTAGAGTGAAAACACATTCCTTTAATGTGTCTGTCTACTTCCTAGAATTTGTGAATAGTTTGTTACCTTATAGAGAAAAACAAACTTTGCAATATGATTAAGCATTCTCTGGGTGATTATCCTGGATAAGTTAATGTGAACATAGGTACTTAGGAAATCTTAACATCACATGATGTCTTCTCCTCCTAAATTCATCTTATCTCATTGGATCTTCCCTAATTTAATGTTTTCCAGACTTTTCAGGGTTCTGCTTCTCTAGATACCATTGACAAATATATGGCTCCTCTCTAAAACTGGTAACTTTCTTGTTTTCTATCTCTAAAAACTTCTTTGGCATAATATTTTGTACATCTCATTGGTGCAATGGGTACACCTCTATCCCTGTTTAAACAATGGGAAGGTGAGGGGGTCGGGGAGATGGGAAGGGATGGGAAGGGGAAACAAAGGAGGAGGCAACAATGCTTGATAAGAAATGTACTCATTACCTTGCCCATGTAATTGTAACCCCTCTGTATGGTATTTTCACAATAATAAAAAAAAGCCTTCGGGATTTTTTTGGAAGACGTGAAAGTTGGCATTAAAAAAATAGCCTTTGACATCTCCAGTGAATATGAGACCCTCTGTGTATTACATCCACTACCTGAATTTGCTATATTTCTAATTTCAGAGTTTATACACAAAGGTTCTTGAACTTTTGACTGAACTTAAAGAAACTGAAATTTATTGATATACAACACCTGCATGCAACTAACTCAAGTAAATAAAAATATTTTTGGAAAGACTCAAGTATCTCTACAAGCTCCCAATATTTGTGGGTGTGTGTCTTCTTTTTTATTATGAAAATACTGTACAGAGGAGTTATAATTACATGGGCATGAAAATGAATACATTTCTTATCAAGCATTGTAGCCTCCTCCTTTGTTTCCCCTTCCCATCCCTTCCCATCCTCCCTCCCCCCCACCCAATCCTCCCTCCGCCCCCGCAAGAAAATTGTAAAGTTCGTTTTTGACATAAGGACTTGTACATTTCATTGTTGCAATGGGTCCACCTGTATCCCTATTTAAACGATTTGTTTTTTCCCTTCCCCTCCACAAATTATACCAACATCAAATACAGTGAAAGCAGGGGTTACACTGTGGGGGAGGGACATACAAAGCAACAAAGAAATAATCTTATAAAGGTGTTAGAAACAATTGCATGAAAGACAAAACACATTTGAATATATATCTTAGGGTTAATTTTCCTAACATCACCTTATCTGACCTTTTCTGCTTGATTCAGACATATACTAGATATTGCAAATAAGGGAAACCATGGGACCTATGTTTCTTTGTGCCTGCCTTACTTCACTTAATACAATTTTTTCCAAGTCTTTCCATTTCCTAACAAATGGGGCAATGTCATTCTTTCTGATGGAGGTATAGAATTCCCTTGTGTATATATACCACATTTTCTTGATCCATTCATCTACGGAGGGGCATATGGGTTGGTTCCATATCTTACCTATAGTAAATAATGCTGCAATAAACATGGTCGTGCTGGTAGCTTTAGTGTGGTCTTGTTTGTAAACATTTGGGTAAATGCCCAAAAGTGGGATTGCTGGGTCATAGGGGAGCTCTATGTGGAGTATTTTGAGGAACCTCCATACTACTTTCCAAAGTGTTTGAACAAATTTACACTCCCACCAACAATTCAGTAAGGTTCCCTTCTGTCCACATCCCTCCAGCATCTGTTGTTATTAGAACTCTTGATTTTAGCCATTCTGTGAGGTGGTATCTCAATGTTGTTTTGATTTGCATTTCTTTTATGGCTATGGAAGTTGAGCATTTTTTCATGTGTCTATTGGCCATCCTTCTTTCCTCTTCAGAGAAGTTTCTCTTTAAGCCTTTAGCCCACTTATTTATTGGGCAGTTGTTTCTTTGAGGATTTGTTGTTGGGGGATTTAATGTTTTGAGTTCCAAGTATATTATAGATATGAGACCCTTGTCCGTTGTATGGCTAGTGAAGATCTTCTCCCAATCCGTGGGCTTTCTATTGATCTTGCTAGCTATGTCCTTTGCCATGCAGAAGCTCTGCAATTTTATGCAATCCCATTTGTCCAACATTTCTTTGATTTGTTATGTTTCTGCGTCTCTATTAAGAAACTTTCGGCCTGAGCCAAGGAGACCTAGGGTTTCTCCTATTCCATCCTGCAATGTTTTCAGAGTGTCTACTTTGACTCCAAGTTCTTTGATCCATTTGGAGTTGATTCTGGTGCAGGGTGATATATAAGGATCTAGGTTAATTTTCTACAAGTAGTTTACCAATTTTGCCAGCACCATTTACTAAAGAGGCTGTCTTTCTTCCATTCTATTTTTTTAGTTCCCTTATCGAAGATTAGATGGCTATAGGTCTGTAGGTTCATTTCTGGGTTTTCAATTCTATTCCATTGGTCCTGAGGTCTGTTCTTGTATCAGTACCAAGCTGTTTTGATTACTATGGCTTTATAGTAGAGTTTGAAATTTGGTATCAATATTCCTCCAGCAGTGTTCAAGCTCCCAATATTAAGGCACCTGACCAAGGCTTCTGAGGTATCAGAGAATGAGCTAACCAAGTCAAAAATGAAGTTACTTTTCTTTTGTGTTTCATCTCTATTGATTTCCAAAGAACTGGTTCATACTCTAAACAATTTGCTTGCCTTTGAGATATACACATAATGATCAAACACAGATTATTCATTATGGTTCTACCAAACATTTCATTGAAAGGATTTAAATCTTAAATGCTCTCAGTGAACAGATCCCATTTGCAAAGAAAGTCTGCCAAAAGCAGCATTTGTTCAATCCACTGCGATTAGGAATTTGATATTCGTATAAGATTAATGGTGCTATTCCTCCTTCTTAAACGGGACCTGTAAGTGAGACACAGTTTTTATCGAACAGGAAACTGGATTCCTAAGACATCTACTGAGGCAGCCTCCCATGCTGACCTTGGCTTTTGTTCTGACCTAGATTTCCTTCTTTGCCTACTGACATATTATCTCAGGTACCTTAACTATTCCTGACATCAGACTACACTTCCACGAATTGTCCAGATGGCTACTACACTCACTAATCTCCTTGTATTTATTCAATCCTTATCTGGCCCCAATTATATATTTTACCTGTTACAGTTTAGATTTTTTCCCTGTCGCTGTGATGCTGTGATCCAATGAACTGGACAGACTTGTACCAAGTTAGATTAACAGACTCTCTGAGACTCCTTGATCTCTGGTCATTCCCTCTATTTCTTACTTGGCTTTACATGAGTCAAAACTAGCTGATAGCTGTATGGACCCTCAATACATCTTGGCAAATTACTTGAGTCAGAGGGTTCTGTTTTCTGGTATTTCTTAATACATAAGGTGATAATACACCCGTTTTAACAGTGAGAGTTCTTCCTTCTTTACTTTTACTAATCCTACCACCCATCTACATTTGTCCATTCTTCCAAACTGGTTTATAAAAACACATACTAGCATACTACTGTCAATTAATTGTATATATCACTAATATAATCTATATGCATATTGGGTACTTCCTTTGTACTTACTTGTCATAACTTAACTTGAATTCCTTATAATGTCATTTCTTGAATAATCATCTTTGATCTACTTACAGATTTGTTTAATTTTGCTGTAAGAATATATTTTGTAAATACTCCTTCATTGTATACTTAGGGCATTCCAATGAAAACTTAGACTTTTCCCAAGTTGTTGTGTGAAAACCTACTATGAAAATAATAGAAAGTAATAGGGATTTGTTAGTTTTGGGGTATTTGGCCAAGAGTGGCTTGTTATGTTCTGTGTGTATTGACATTTTCAGTATACTATTGAGATTTGGTTTCTAACTTAGTGATAATTTGAATTATTATATCAATTTTGTAAAGAATAAGGATTTTCTAAATAAGAAAATAGAAAATACTACTGTATACTCTTAGGGAAATGTTATGAAAATCTTACAAAATTGTTATGCTGGGTGAAAATGTTATTATGATTTTATGTGCATATGTGAATTGTATTACATAAAATTATTCTTTTGAATAGCACACAAACTTATAAATCACTGATCTAGAGCATTGACTTTCAGTTAATTCTGAGTGGATTAAACAAACCACCACTAGAGGGAGAGTTGGACCAGCACTGAGTCTGGTTCTGATTAAAATAAAAAATTGAGCTGAGTAATAGCCTAAAGATTAAGAGCAAATAATAATAATAATAAAGACATTAAGAAAATAAACATATTTGATCTTCTTGTGTACCTTCTAAAAGTAATGTCTACTATAGTCCTTTCCACAGAACTGAAGGAGCCAATCTTGCAAAAGAAAATGTACAATAAATAAGTAGCAGAAGGGTCAGGAATCAATTGTTCTTAGCTCCTTAGCTAACTAGAGAGGCAGCAGATGCAGAATGAAGATTGCAAGAATAACTGTATAATCTAGAATTCAAAAGGTTCCTTACATATATGGTAACTGAATCACCTGCATGCCTGGACAGTCCTTTGCCTTCTTTACAATTTTTTTTTCTTTCCTTTGACTATTGAGAGGGAAGGAGACCATTTCCTATGTGTTGAAGGAAGCTCCCTAGTGAGGTTCATGGTGAGGGATAATGTCAGAGCCACCACTATAGCAACAAAAGTGGCCATATTCTATCTCCAGAGTTCCTGATCTCTCCCAGAGTTTCTAAAGCTAGGGGCCTAGATATGATCCCACCACACCAGTGTCATATATTACCCAGGGATAGTATAAATTATTAGTGAGGCTGGCATGGGAGTGGATCCCTCAATGGTAACAATAAAAGCCCTCTACTTGTAACTTTAATAAAGCATCATAATTAATTTGATCTAACTTCATGACCTTGACTGTAATTTAAACTGCCAAACTTACCTAGTTTTTTCTTGTTTTATACACATCATTCTCCCTGGCTCATAATGAATCTTGGTATAGTGAATAACCTGTAGATGTTTGTCTGAATTGTATAGCCTTATGGATGTCACCCTGGTGACTTGCATTTAACTAATAGACTATGACAAAACTCACAGAATTGCATGTTTATAATTAAGCTACAAAAGATGTGAGTTCTGTTTGCCTTCATTCTTTTATCTCTTGCTGGCATCTTCTCTTGCCTGCTTAGGTATCCACTCTGTATTTCATGTTGGTATAATTTGTGGATGGGAAGGGAAAAAGCAAATCATTTAAATAAGGATACAGGTGGACCCATTGCAACAATGAGATGTACAAATCATTATGTTGAAAAATGAACTTTACAACTTTGGTGGGGGGTTGGGGGAGGAGATGGGAAAGAATGGGAATGGGAAACAAAGGAGGAGG
The DNA here is from genome assembly GCF_000151885.1 of Dipodomys ordii. Taxonomy (NCBI): domain Eukaryota; kingdom Metazoa; phylum Chordata; class Mammalia; order Rodentia; family Heteromyidae; genus Dipodomys; species Dipodomys ordii. The sequence continues at coordinate 731,144 of NW_012267360.1, forward strand.
AAACAATGTTTGATAAGAAATGTACTCATTATCTTGCCCATGTAATTGTGACCCCTCTGTACGATATTTTCACAATTAAAAAAATTTAAAAAAAGGAAAAAAAGATTGCTAATATGTTGTGAGTTCTTAAGAACTCACAAGAGAACTTGGAGAGGATCCTATGGTAAGGAACTGAAAAAGACATCTAGAGAGAAATGGGTAATATGTTACGAAAGAAAAAAAAAACTTAGACTAAGATAGTAGTGGCCTAGTCTAATAAAGGACTATAATAGTATAATAATACTTGTTTTTCTAGGAAAGCAGTAAATTAGATGGATTCTTGTGCAAATGAAAATATATAGCCATTGTTAACTTGAATTCAAATGTCTAAATTGGAATTTAGTTCTTTACTTAGTCCTATAACTGTAGCATAATATTTTATATTATAGGATATTTGCTATCCTGTAGCAAATATTTGCCTAAACTCTATTTTAAATTTTATTTTCTTTAATTTTTTATTGTGAGAATACAGTACAGAGGAGTTACAATTACATGGGCAAGATAACAAGTACATTTCTTATCAAGCATTGTCTCCTCATTGTTTCCCCTTCCTATCACTTCCCATACTCCCCCTCCCCTACCCGATCCTCCCCCTCCCACCAAAGTTGTAAAGTTCATTTTTTGACATAACGACTTGTATATCTCATTTCTATCCCTAGTTAAACAATTTGTTTTTTTCCCTTCCCCTCAACATCAAATATAGTGAAAGCATGGGTTATATCATGGGGGAGACACATTAAAAATATTTTAGGTGTGCAAAAGAATTTCAAATCAACATATCAATTTATGAGTACAATGTCTTTAATCATTCCCCTCAAAGTCTCCCAACCCCTATTCAATTGCCTAGTTCCATTTTTGCAAGTATACACTGAATATTATGTTTGTATTCTCCACCCTGTTTGTTCATAGCTGGTTGCTTGACTGTTCTATGGCTGTTATATTATTTCTTGTCTGTCTATAAAGGTGTGTGTGTGTGTGTGTGTGTGTGTGTGTGTGTGTGTGCGTGCGTGCATATACATGTATTCATGTATGAGAGACAAAGAAAAAGAAATAGAATTAGAGAGTTCCTTTGTTCACAATGCCTACTGGACATTGTGACACACACCTTTTATCTCACATGCTTGAAAATTTCATCCAGGATGATCATGAGTTTTACATCATCTAAATAACAAGTTCCAGATCAACATGAGCTATATAATAAGTGAAATAATGTCACCTAAATCTAATCATCACTTCAAGTTTGGAATAATCAAGAGTGATGAGAGATGGATATGAGCAATCCAAATCAGGAATTGGATGTTTCTTGCATGATGCCAATTATAAATGAATAAGATCGATATGTGCAGTGATTTTGTACATTTTTCTCTGAGCATCTATGAGATAGGCATAAATAATCTATCATCATGAACACTAAGTGAAAGGTGGACTTAAGAGTTGCAAATAAGAACTCAGGAATAAACTTTATGTTTAATGGGAAGGAATCTCTCTCCTTTCCAAAATTTCTAATATTTGGTCTTAAATTCTGGAAAAGAAAGGCATACTCTAGTCCTCATTACTCCAAATTTGTCTCTACCATCACAAAGGAGCTAATTAGAAATGCTTATCTTTAGTTGCCACTTTCAAATATCTGACATAATGTTTGTAAATATGATTCCCATATAGCATAAATAAAAATTAAAGTTTGAGATTCATTGTCCCAGAGAACTAATATTTTGGACCGAATTACGGCATCGAACTTCAAACCAGGTAGGTAAACATCTTTTGTGCATAAGCCTTGGTCTGGGAGACGTTTTTGGGGATGGGCTTATAGAATGTCAGTGTCTACCTCTTGCCATTCAAATTAACTTCCTATTGTCCACTGTCTTTGTATCAACACCATCTTTGAAACCTAGCCTCATTTCAGAAAATTCTGGGAGCGTTTAAAAAGTAGTTCTGTCTTGTATTTTCACAAAATCACTTAGTAAACAGCACTGGCAACCTAGGTGAAGCCAATTTAGACATTTGCTAGAAGTGTTTGTGCTAGAGAAGAGAAACAATGTTAAATGATACAGATGCAGGGGTGGGCTGAGGTAGCATTCCCTCCATCCCCTCCAGCAGGTTATTGTTAGTTTTCTTGGTAAGGGCATTCTAATTAAGGCAATGTGGAATCTGAATGTTGTTTTGATTTGAATTTCTTTTATGGCCATTGATGGTAAACAGCTCTTCATGTGTCCATTGTCCATTCTTACTTCTGAAAAATCTCTATTCCAGGCTTTAGCCTATTTATTAATTGGGTTGTTGTTTCTTTGAGGATTTGTTTTGGGTTTATTTTTTATCTGGACACTGGAAAACCACCTAGTTGCCTGTGTTATCTATCTGCACAGTCACTGTCGCCTTTCCTGCTTATGGGAGGCATAGCCCCAGGATTGTCGAGAGGCCCCTCCAGCAGAGGCAGCAGAGTAGAGGGCTAGTTGTTGAGATCCCCCTCCATTGGTTGGTTGGAGGCACTGGTTTTGGAGAATTTGTATACAACCAAAGATGGATTTATATAACTTTTTTTTTCCTTTTATTTTTGTTTAAAGCAGCAAATTTTGTGTTCTTATTGGTTCCCTCCTCACCTTCTCCCCAGATCCCATCTTAAATCATTCTCTTCACACCAATCGAACAGGTCAAAGAGAATTGAAAACATCTCCCACCTTCTTGCTTTTCTTGTTTTTATTCTTTTTATTCAATATTAATGTTTTCTATATCATTTGCATCTTTATTAAAACTGTGAACTTTCTTCACCTATCTACGGGCATGTCCATATATGAAGGAGATGGGTGGGTCAAAAGGGGATATTAAATGAAGTGAGCGATCAGCCCCAGTTGAGGAGGCTGTGGCACATGGCATAGGCCTAGCAGATGTGACACTACAATTGATGGTGTAAAGTATAAAGGTCTTTTATGTCTTAATGAAAAAATATTATGATGTATTTTGAGGCAGGTTTACAATATTGCAAGTCTTAACTTTCTTTGGTGTCTCCTTCTAATGCCTACTTGCAGGTCAGCTCTTGGTAGGGAGGTAGTAGGTGATGGGCATGGATAGGAGAGTTGGAAGATAATATAGATAACATATGGTGCGGAGTTGCTGATTATAAGCACAAAGTCATTCAAAGAAGACATCAGATTTTACTCAAGTACATAATAGCTTATCATTAAAACAACAAGAAGTGACAAAGCATATGCTTGTGACTTAGAAAAACTGCTAATTAAACAAAATATGCACATGCCAGAAGCTTACAAAATGTGGTATGCCACCACTTGGATTCCTGGCACCCACAACACCCTCTACCTCCATCTGCCAATGGAATCTGAGCTTTGAAGACTGTATTCCATCTGCTTTTTCACCCGGCAGTGCCCACTCTCCCTTGAGTAAAACCTCAGGAATGCTCACCAAAAAAGAGAAAAGGGAAATCTTTTCAAATCCCATCTACTCCATGGATCTCAGTATGAAGTGTGAACAGCTGGTAGAAAGTCTTGCCTGCCTGAAGCTGACAATTCTCGACACCATCAGGCTCCAAATAAACTGTCCTCTGAAAGGAAAGAAGCAATTACTGGAAGTGTGTCAAGGTTGGCACTGGCTGTTTATTCTTCCCTAGATCTAAAAGCACCCATATCCTACTGCCAAGCTTCAAAAATGTTTAGAAACCTGCAGATTCTCTCAGATAGAAACCCAATTCCTTCTTTACATGGAATCTATTAGGTGCAATGCGCTCTCATATTTCTGTCATGTTCTTGGTGCTTTCATGCTGTTTATTTCTTTCCCTCACTCTGCTCCTCCCACTATAAATACCTTTGGTTTGAACATTCTATGGGATAAAAATAAAAATGTCATTTCAGGCAAAAAGTAGCATGTGAAGTCTAATGGAAGGGGAAGGGATTTCTAAAACAAATTCAACTCAATCCTGAGGACTCAGAACACTGAGCTCAAAGGTAGTCATTAGTCTATCTTTTAGGGAAATTGCAATAATCAAGTGTACCAGAGTTTTAGTATCCAGGCCCAAATTTCAAAGTTTTACATGGCAGGCTGGAATCCCAACACACCAATCCTAGAGATGAGTGATACTCAGGACAGAGGGTTTACTGTACAGCACAGGGATAATGCAGGAAACGGTAAAGCAAGCACTTTGGCTCATCTTAAGAGTGCAAACATGAGCATTGGTTTAAACAGAAAATAATTTAGGGCAGAGAGAAGTGCACATGGTTACTGCTAGTCAAATGTGTGATCTGGTTGAGCTTTATCTCAGATTGGACAGGTGTTCAGAGACGTTATCAGTGATCACTTGAGGAAAGAAATCTGATCAGGATAAGCAAGTCATGTTTGCCTAATTAGTGATTCATCTGAACAAGCTCTGCTATTTCTTTAATTGTGTGCAGTTTTCTCAATCCCTCCTAATAAAGATATTGTAAATTAGTATTATGCTTCAATTCTGAAGTGGACACAAGATTAATGTTGCTGAGCAAGGACAGATACAAAGATGGATGCAAAGATGCCATTCTTTTCTTCTGCTTTTGTAATTCATGGGCCCAAGTAAGAAATCAGTGCTTCTTCAAAAATGCAGCTTAACTACCTGTTACAAAAGATTAATTTTACTTGCCTCATGAATGAACCCCAACTGACCCTGCTCACCACTTTCAGAATCCATTTTTGATTCACACTCCAAGGACAAAATTTAGCCAGGCTTCAGTGGCTCATGCCTATAATCCTAGCTACTGAGGAGGTTGAGAACTGAGGATCAGGATTCAAGGACAGCCCAGAAAGAAAAGTCCATTAGGCTCTGACCTCCAATAAACTATTCATCAGAAGCCAGACATAGCACTGTGGTTCAAGTGGTAGAGCACTACCCTCGAGCTCAAAGAGGCTCAGGGACAGCAAGTAGACTCTGAGTTCAAGCCTTAGGACTAGCATAAAAGTAAAAAAAAATCTATGCTCTTAAAACTCTCCCTTCCAGAAGTACCATAATTCTACAGGAACACCTGCTGAGCAACCTACTCCCTACTGCCTTTCAGAACCAAATTGTGTGAAGTCACAGAAGAGAAAAAATAAAACTGTAATATTGATACTTTGTACCTTGGGGATATGTGACTACATTTCTTCAATTAACTTTCCTAAAACAATTGCCTTAGAGCAAATGTTCACCAAGAATTGTCCTAAATCTGTGACCTGTAGTTAAGAACAACAGGCATTAAATTCTGTTTCAACAGATCCTTGTTACACTTGATGTTATAATCCTGGGTATGGATTTTTTCAGGATTGCTTTAGGCTTTAGAAGTACATGGCCCATAATGTATGAAGAGAGATCCATTTGGGTTTTACTTTTAAATAGGAATTGCATAGACAGAGTAATAAAGTAAAAAAAAAAACACCAAAATACATTATACAATATATCACATTGAAACATCTTTCTTTGTATAGCTAATATATGCTAATAAAATATTTTTTAAAAACTCAATAGGTACTATTCTTATCCAAATAAAAATCAACCAGTATTAAACTTGGATCAAGTCTCAGAGATTTTATATAGCCTTTATATGTATTACCTTACTTAATTATTACATGAAGTATGTGAAGCCAGTACTCTTACTGTTACATATTAGAATACAAAACTACGCTAGCATGAAGTTCTTAACCAAGGATTATTATGAATTAGTGAGGTCTTGGGTCTGACTCCAAACTATGGGTGAAGGAAGGAAGAGCTCCAGCTCACCTTCAGGCATCTTTCTACATTGAGCCATCCTTAATTGGTAAATTATATAGAAAAGAATCTAGTAATCTCAGCTTACTATGAGGCTTTTATTTTACAAAAATGAGAAGGATTACACTGCAGTGCAAAGGTTAACATTATTCAGTTTGACAGGTGGGTTAGTTAAATTAGCTTTAAATTTGTTTGTTTTGATATTGACTAGAAATCTGTATGATTTACTTAAAAGCTAGTAACCAAGGAAAGATATCTCTTTTTCTCTACAAATAATCATATTCTTTAAACTTATCAGAGAATGGAAAAGAAAAGATCCAATATAGTTGCAACCATGACAGGGATATCTTGTTGAAATAACCACTCTTCAATCAATTAAGCCACAATGTATTTACAATATATTGTGAAGTAACTTTAATAAGTATAAGAACTATTGTTTTACTTGAAGAAAACTTCAAATAAACGATGTTTTTTAGCACAAGAATTCTACTATTTAAAAAAGCATGCTAATCTAGATAGCTAGTGCACTACAAAGTAAATAAAGTTTTAAAACAAATAACAATTGACATAGCGTCCTCATAAAAATCTTTATTGTCCCAATAACTGCATACCCATTAAGATTATTTATTGCTTACAGATAAGACCAAGCTAAATTCCATGTATAAGTTAATACATCTGAGGCTTTTCCTGGCAGCTACTTTGATTCCAAAATAATGCCTTCTTCAGACAAGTCATATTTCTCATCCATCAGGATTTATCTCATTATCCCCATAATCCTCAAGATTCAATCCTCTGACCTAATTTGGCCAAGGTTCCAGAGGCTCATTTCAGGCCATTCCTTCCTTATTCCATCTGGAAGTCTTCTGGGAAGTAGAAAGCAATATTCTGGACATTTAGTGTTCATTGTCTCCAAGTGGGCAATTTCTTGATAAGGTTGTAAAATAAAGATAAGGATATTTCAAAGGTTACAGCTTATGTTTGGTGATGTTGAATATCTTATTTGCTTTTCCACTTTGTAATACAGATTTCAGATTATTGTATGGTATTTATTTCCCTCTTGATTGAATACTTGGCAGGCATGTGAATAACAGGGTGAATGAAAAATTAGACTGGAGGGAAAAGGGGGAAGAAGTTGTAGATAAATGGAGAACTTTGTGCTTCTACTTATGCTCTGTGGATTTAAGGAAACCTACTTAAAACTTAAACTTTTCTGCTTCAGAGGCAAATTCTAGTTTACTTAATATACTTTTATCCTGTACTTTATGTGCCAGACACATTTCAAAGTGCTTTACAAACAGAAACTCATTTAATCCCCATGACAACGTGATAACATAGGTGCTGTTAGAAACACTATTTAACAGATGAAGCAGCAGAAGGTCAGAGAAGTATTAAGTAATTTGTCTGATATCATATCACATACCGACTGTATATAGTATCAAGGTTTGAACACAAACAATTTGGCTTCAGGGACATTTAATTATCTCAAAAACATCTTGCTGATTTTTTACCTTAATTTCATTAGTCATGCATTCAACCTCTTCAATTCTATGAGACCTATTCTATTCCTGCAAATAACCAACTATAGATCATAGCTATGGCCACAGGCCCCACAAGAAGACTTTAAAAGGGGATAACTGTTAAATTTTTGAGCATTCAGTTGTTAGTCTAAAATATTTGTTGTTGTTTTTATTTTTTACATAGAACAGAAGCACAATCTGAAGAATCATGTAATTTTCTTCTAAAGATCAAGGCAATATGATAAGACTGAATTGGGAAGGAGGAGGAGAGGAGAGATTGTTAGAGGGGTCATTATGATCCAGAAACTTTTTAAACAACATAATCTTATTGAAATGAAAACCCCTTGCACAAATAATATCAATAAGAAAGTATTTTTAAAGAAAGAAAATATTAAAGAGAAGGATAGTGAACAATACAGAGGTATACAAAGCAAAGCTAGACTTCTTGTCAGAGTGCTTTTGCCTTAAAAGTCTCAAAGGAAGAAATCAATCCTCTTTAGCCACCTATGTATTAGATGACCAGGCCCCAAAACCTGGAAGTACAGTCTTTTCATGATACTGAGCTTGACTTGTTTGGCTTTGAAATGTCAAAATGAAGAAAGTAGAATGATGGTTTCCAACCTTGGGAGACTGTAGAACACAGCTCAGTAATGTTTTGTAAGTCCAAAAATAATAAGGAGAAATAAAATATCTCCCTAGAAACCTATGCCAAATAGGTTCTATGTACTCTGAATAAAAATGAATGTTTTATAATATAATCTCAGAGTCCTAGTTATTTTTTTCCTGTTCCAACTTTGTTTTTCATGACTCACTAATCATTCAAAATTAAGGGATAACACTGTTCAAAAAAATGTAACTCAATACCTGACTTATGTAGGTGTAACCATTCTGTACATCACCTTAAAAAAACTGTGGAGTTCGGCCAGGTGCTGGTGGCTCAAGCCTGTAATTCTAGTTAATACAAAGCTGAAGTTCAAAGCCAGCCCTGGCAAGAAAGTTTGTAAGAGTCTTACATCCAATTAACTACCAAAAACTTAGAAATGGAGCTATGGCTCCTAGTGATAAAGCACAAGCTGAGTTCAAGCCTCAGGAAAAGTCATATATATTCATACTCACATATACACACAGGCAAACACAGGCACACACACACACACACACACACACACACACATACAGTTTAGGATACTTCTGTTGTCCTTTACTACCTGAGCTTCCTGCATCTCTCAGAATTTCCACATCTTGCTAATCTCTATTACTCCCAATTATCTACATGTTAGTCCACTACCACATACTATGTTAGCGTGTCCTGACTCCTTGAGCCATGAATATTGCTTGCTGTCCAAGGCTGGCCTCTCACACTGGAGTAGTCTCTGTCACACCAATTTGCCAAACTGGATTTAAGTAATATCAGAAGTGTGGGCTTATCCTGGTCTCTGTCAGTCTGTTGTTACCAAGTTTGCTTGTTTTTTCTTGTGGTAGGGGTTTGCTACCTCTTTCCCCCAGGAAACTGTGGTTGAAACAGCAAACTTTTTACTATTCTCTGTTGCCTTTTTGCTTTTGCATATACTTCAACTGTCCTGCCAACTCTTCCTTGATTCTCCATTCTCTTCTTTGAAATATTTTCTCTCCTTTTTTTTACTTTAATCTCATTTTTAGAATCACCTGGAAGAAGCTTCCTATCTGCTCTCTTGATCTATTTTTTATTTGTAACACTAAGGATTTTTTTGTTGTTGTTTTGTTTTGTTTTGTTTTGGGGGGTCCAGTCATGGGGCCTGAACTCTGGGCCTGGGTGCTGTCCTTCAGCTCTTCAGCTCAAGGCTGGCACGCTACCACTTGAGCCACAGCACCACTTCTGGCTTTTTTCTTTTTGCTTATGTGGTGCTGAGGAATCAAACCCAGAGCCTCATGCATGCAAGGCAAGCACTCCACCACTTAGTCACCTTCCCAGCCCCTGTAACACTAAGTTTTAAGAGCTAGCTAGCTAGATCTTATATGTAAATCCCTTGCCAGATTCATGATTTAAAAATATTTTATGCCATTCTGTGAGATGTCTTTAACAATTATGGCTATGTCACCTTATGTGAAAAAAATTTCAATTTTGACAAAGTCTTGCTTAATGGAATATAGATAATGGCATCCCGATGACTCGAATATGTGAATCTTTTTACAGTACCAGATAGCTCAGCCATTCCTAAGCCTATAGTGTAGAAATTCATATAAATTACAATGGATCCACAAAAATGAATGAATTGTGCATGGCATTATTGTTCTATTTCTTCTCATAAGCAGGGCCACAGCCGGTTCATAAACTAACAGGCAAACTATGTGGATAAAGTTTTACAATCAGCTAACAGAAGCTCTAGTACAGTCGCATCTACCCAACCACCCACATTGGTAGTGAACATAGTGGATACAGAAGACAATTCAGTGAGAGACACATGTTTATTTTTTACTGTGTTAGAGTTCCAGAGACTGGGATGGGTCAAATTATTATGGTAAGTTCAACAGAGTCTGTCTGATTTGCTGAGGTCAAGTTTAATTTTTTATTCCATAATAATTTCAGGAACAGGTCTAGAACATCCATTTTCTAGATGCCTTTAGCCTTTGAACTTACAGACAAAGGAATAAGTTTGTTCACAAGACAAATCCTTCCATTTCTTGTATCCTGCAAGCCAAAGAGAAGAATCAGAATGAGAATCAGGAAAGAGAGTAGCCCTCATGACTCTAGGACTCAGGACAGATAATTTTCCATTTCCTGAAATTTGCATTGCCCTTCCTCTTGACTCCCACTCCCAGGTTCATCATAAGTGTGAAAATAAAGAGGAAAGCAAAATGTGTGTGGATTCTCTGCTTCTTACCTTCATTGGAAGCCAGTGCTGCACAGTAGCCAGGATTGTTATTGTTTGGAGATCCACTGGTCCAGGCTTTGTAAGTAACTGGGGAACTATTGCTCCAGTGCCAACGACGGTTCTAGAGAAGGCCCAGAAAAAGGACATATATCATCCCCAAAGTGATATGTGAGTGCACTCAGAATTCTACCAGGATTTATGACAGAAATAAACTCATTGTCCACAATCCCTGAATATCATATTGTTTCTTTGCTTTTGGTCTCATCCTTTTTTCCCTTTACCTTTCAACACATCCCTGAGATCAGGAGACAGTCTGGCTTTCACACAGCCCCATAAACACTCCTTAAAGAAAGTGGTTCCTGATTTTGCAAACTTGTGGCCCAAGGTCCTCATAGCACATCATATCATTGGCTGTTAACATATTGTTTGATATAACACCAGGTCACTCAAGCCCCTGCAATTGATTATCTTTTGCAAATCACTTTTGTTTCTATATACTCTGCAAAGAGCTCTCATATAACATTGATAAGAAGAAGGTAGGTAAGTGATGGCATATAAAAATGTTTTAATAGAAACAAACAGAATGATTTTTATCCATGAATGCATGAAACACCTAGGAAATTCAGCATTCAGCTCTCTTTCCAGCCAGCTACAGCAAATCTCAATACCCCCAAACACTGCAGAATCAATTGAGAGATGGTATTTATGTGAAAATTATAAGAGTTGGTTTTTGTGTTGTCAGATTTTATTCCCCAGCTTTCCTCACATCTGACTTTGGGGAGAGAGTTAAGTATGCTGCAGACTAACCTTTTTGGGATCATAGAAGCCAATCCAGATAAATGAGTTACGAACACCACTGTCATTAATCAAAGAGGCCACAAAGTTCCCTTCTGACTGGTTGAGTACAGATACAAGGTGGCCTGATTCAAAGGACTGACAGTAGATCTGTGGGGAAAAGAAAATGGAAATATTTAAGGAGTAAGAAAATTTAGAAATGTACAGGGTTTTCCCAAGGGTTATGTAGCAGTATAGCACTCATGATGATACTGTCATAGGCCACCCGCAGTCCTGTGTGTGATGGCCCAGATTGATAAGACAGAGTAGAGGGGACAAGCTTGGGGTTGGTGATAGGAATAAGTCCATGACCATTCTTATCTTACCAAAGCCACTGATGACACTGGAAAATGGAAACTGCCCCCCTACCATCATGTGAATCCCTCCCCTACATCGCTCTCCTCACTCACATCTGCATCAGCCCAAGTCAACTGGTCTAGGTAGTTGTAATAGTAACAGTGGGAACCATAGAAAATGGAACCTTCTGGGCAGCTCATGCGAGGAGATGGGAGGTCAGACTCAGCCTCCTGGCCTGGGGAAAGAAGAATAAATTGTAATAGATTCATAGGGACATGAAAAGGCTGGAACATGAAAGAAGAGCTTTTGAAGTTTCTTTTTTTTATTGTGAGAATACCATACAGAGGAGTTACAATTACATGGGCAAGATAACGCGTAATTTCTTATCAAGAATTGTTGCCCCCTCTTTGTTTCTTTACAGGAGTCTAAGGATGCAATATGGGCATGGACTGACTACTGACTTCTGCCCTCCTACATATCTGCTCTGTCTCTGTCTCTCTGTTTCTCCGTGTCTGTGTTTGTATCTGTATCTGTCTCTGTCTCTCTGTCTGTCTCTCTGTCTCTGTCTGTCTGTCTGTCTCTCTGTCTTTCTCTGTCTCTCTGTCTCTCTCTCAATCTCTTTCTTGCTCAGACATCAAAAAAATACCTCACGATAACTTGGCTTAAGATATTTGTTCCAAGTTCTTCATCCTCCTTCTTTTCCAGAGCTTTTATTCTGGCTCGAAGCTTTCTCATTCTTTTTTGGCTTTCCTTTTTTTTAAAAATATTTTTATTGTGAAAATACCATACAGAGGGGTTACAATTACATGGGCAAGGTAATGAGTACATTTCTTATCAAGCATTGTTGCCTTCTCCTTCGTTTCCCTTTCCCATCCCTTCCCATCTCCTCCCCTCACCCCCCCCCTCCAGCCAAAGTTGTAAAGTTTGTTTTTGAAATGATGTCATGTATATATCATTGTTGCAATGGGTCCATCTGTATTCCTAGTTAAACAATTAGTTTTTTCCCTTCCCCTCCACAAATTATACCAACATCAAATACAGTGAAAGCAGGGGTTATGCTGTGGGGGGAGCGACATACAAAACAACAAAGAAATCATCTTATAAATATGTTAGAAACAATAGCATGAAAGCAAAAACATTTGAATTCTTATCTTGGGGTTCATTTCACCTAACATCAACTTATCTGACCTTTACTGCTTGTCTACAACATATACTAGTTATTGAAAATAAGGGGAACTATGGGACCTATGTTTCTTTAGGCCTGGCTTACTTCACTTAGTAGTATGGAGGTTCCTCAAAAGACTCCACATAGAACTCCCCGATGGCCCAGCAACCCTACTTTTGGGCATTTACCCAAATGATCACAAACAAGACCACATTAACGCTACCAGCACTACTGTGCTTATTGCAACATCATTTACCATAGCTCAGATATGGAACCAACCCAGATGCCCCTCAGTAGATGAATGGATCAAGAAAATGTGTTATATATTCACAATGGAATGCCTCCATCAGAAAGAATGACATTGCACCATTTGTTAGGAAATGAGAAGTCTTGGCTTTCCTTATAGAATCCCCCCTATACTTCTCCATCCTACGAATGACCCACTGTATACAAACTTCCCCAAATATGATATCAAACTAATTTAATATGGTGAACTATAATTGATTAGTGAATAGGTGAGGAGTAACTTTATATTTTTTCCCAAACTTCTTAAGAAATTGAGGCACATTTAAAGAGATTAGAACAGAAATAAAGGTGAGCAGCAACAACATCAAAAATCTTGTTTGTTTGTTTGTTTTTTCTGTCTGCCTTTTCTCAAATGGATTACTACACATGGAAATGCAGTGAAATCTTGAGGCCTGAGTGGATGAGGGGATTGTCGTGGGGAGCTCACCGTGGCTCACAGACAGGAATATCAGGCATGGAATCAGGATCAAGAATGTGTTGGTCTTTGCCATCTTCATCAGCAAAGTTTCTTGCAGAAGGATTAGATAATCTCTAAAAAGAACACAGGAATGAGGGCTGTAGACATGCAAAGCAGACCACTGGTTATCTCTCCTGTCATCTCCTTTCTCAATTCCTGAGTTCATAAGTGCCTAAAGGCCCTGGTAGAAATACAACACTTCCCTTGAGAGTGTAGGGATTACAGTCTGTAACTTTGAGGCAGATTTTGTTCCTACTAAGGCTTCACTGATACTACATCTTTGTACCCAAACCACCCTGTATCTTCTCCCAGATTTCAAGAGAACAGCTGATGTTAGCGGTGCTCTCCTTCTGTGACACTTACCTTTCTACTGCTTTGGTCTGAAGTGTGTTGTCAATGTAGGCAGGGATTGGTCCTATATAACAGGAAGGTCCAGAGCATGTGAGTGGGGGAAGGAACAAGGAGTAAGTATCAGCAGGCCTTCATGGGAAAATGACAGACAGGAATCCTGGAATTAGGAGTAGTCTCTTACTAGAACATCCTGAGAAAGGTCACAGATGAACTCCTCTTCCCATAAACAGATTGGCAAGCATTCTAAGTCAAAGCCAGGCAGTTCCCTCCCCCAGCAGCTGCCACATGCCCGGTTCACACAACCTTAGAGCAGGTCACTCGCGTAGGAAGCATTCTTTCAAAAATAAATTAATGGTGGCTCTCAAGAAGAGCCGGCAGCAGAAATAATGGTAATGGGTATGTAAACGAGGAACAGAATGATCTTTCTGTCCACCAGGACAAGATGTAGAACAAAACTTACCTGACTTGTCCAATATCATACTGTACAGGAAAAGGGGGCTCTGCCTCATCGCCTCTCTTCCAGTCTTTCTCCCTACCCCCTTTCTTTCTTTTCATTTTAACATCCCATGGATTTTTTTTAATTGTGAAAATACCATACAGAGGGGTTCCAATTATATGGGCAAGATAATGAGTACATTTAGTATCAAGCATTGTTGCCTCCTCCTTTGTTTCCCCTTCCCATCCCTTCCCATCCTCCTCCCCCACCAAAGTTCGTTTTTTGACATAACTCTTTGTACATCTCATTGTTGCAATGGGTCCATCTGTATCCCTATTTAAACGATTTGTTTTTTCCCTTCCCCTTCACAAATTATACCAACATCAAATACAGTGAAAGCAGGGGTTATACCATGGGGGAGGGACATACAAAGCATCAAAGAAATCATCTTATAAATATGTTATTTCATGAAAGCAAAAACATTTAAATACTTATCTTGGGGTTCATTTCACCTAACATCAACTTATCTGACTTTCTCTGCTTGTCTCAGACATATACTCGTTGTTGGTGGGAGTGTAAACTTGTTCAACCACTTTGGAAAGCAGTATGAAGGTTCCTCAAAAGACTCCATATAGAGCTCCCTTATGACCTAGCAATCCCACTTTTGGGCATTTACCCAAATGATCACAAACAAGGGTATACTAAAGCTACCAGCACAACTATGTTTATTGCAACATTATTTATCATAACTAAGATATGGAACCAACCTAGATGTCCCTCAGTAGATGAATGGACCATTGATCCTTTTTTCTCTTTTTCTTCCTCTCCAAGTATTAGTGACTCACAGATTACTGCTCAGGCCTTGTTTTATCAGCCCTCCTTGTTGTCAGTTTCCTAAGTAGCCCTCTGCCTACACAGCCTTTTGAGGATCTTCTTGCACAGTTAAAACCACTCAAGACAATGTTGCCACTTTAACAGTAGCTAGAAGGCCTATGCCTTTCTTTATCTGTTGAGCACAGAGACTGATCAAGGTAGTGTTCTCCCTCATAAAAAAAAAACTAGCAGGTGCTTTTTTAGAATTTTCTTAAATAAACCAGCTAACTTTTCCTCAGATTCTGCCCCCTGAGTAGAATTTTTTTAATTATATTGTCAAGGTAATGAACAGTTACATAAGTAATGTAGTGATTACATTTTTGCCTAACTTTTTACCCTTCTCATTTTTCTTCCTCACTCCCTCCCCTCAACTCCCCCTCAAGTTGTACCAATCATTTGCAACATATTGTCTTGTGACTTTCACTGTTGCATTGGTTCCCCCTTTGTCCTTTGTCTCACCATTTTGTTGTTCCCTTTCCCTTCCCTAGTTCAGATAAAGATATATACAATATCCAGGGTACCAAAATCAAATGAAATGACAACAGAGGATAAACCATCGGGGGGATAAAATACAAAAGGAAAAAGAAATCATGTAGTACATTGAGAACAACAACAACAAAGGAAAACCTCTTGTCTCAATGTCTTGGAGTAAAAATGAAACTCATTTTCTCAGATGTCTTTGGAAAAAGGTTCTTACAAATCTCAACAATTGGGGGCTGGGAAGGTGTCTCAGTGGCAGAGTGTTTGCCTGGCATGCATGAGGCTCTGGGTTCGATTCCTCAGCACCACATAAGTAAAGAAAAAAATAAAGCCAGAAGTGGTGTTATGGCTCAAGTGATAGAGCACTAGCCTTGAGCTGAAGAGCTGAGAGACAATGTCCAAGCCCAGAGTTCAGGCCCCACAAGTGGGGAAAAAAAAGAAATTTCAACTATCCTTAAGGGAAGAATAATACGACAATCTTTGGTGACATAGACAGTAGACCCTGTGTCAGGGTGAAGTCAGTAATAAGAAAAATAGGAAAAGGAGAGATATTTCTTGACATGGCTAAGTTGTCAACAGGTATGCGGGACATTGTTCCAGAATAAAACCAGGGCAGTATGGCTGATACTTACATGCATACAACCATACATGCATACATATATGCACACACATGAATATATATATATGTACATACATACATAAAACATATACAGACATATATGCATGGGCATATATTAAAACATGCATTTTTTATACTAGGAATCTAATGGAAACAACAATACAAATTAGTAGTTATGGCTTGAATTGACTTAGATAAGGTAATTTTTTCTAGTGCACTGAAAAACAAGACGTTGGCTGAGGAAAAATCAATGAAGGCTCACAGATTTTACTATACTTTGAAACTAAGTTAGTCTTCCACAGTTTCACTGATGCTGACAGAATACCAGGAGCATAATTCCTTACTGTGTGGTGTAGCAGTAACAGCACATTCGCTCTTTCCTCACCTGCTAGGATATCATATAGTTGCATACCTACATGTGCAGATGTGACATCATACTAGATAAATATTACACTGCAGTTAAGTTCAAAGAGTTAGAAAAGTTGAAAATACTGTACAGAGGGGTTACAATTACATGGGCAAGATAGTGAGTACATTTCTTATCAAGCATTGTAGTCTCCTCCTTTGTTTACCCTTCCCATCCCTTCCCAGCCCCCCCCCACCTAATCCTCCCCCCCCCACACCAAAGCTGTAAAGTTCGTTTTTGACATGACAACTTGTACATCTCATTGCTGCAACGGGTCCACCTGTATCCTTATTTAAACAACTTGTTTGTTTGCTTGCCTGTTTTTGTTTTTTAATGTACTGTGTGAAGTTAGTTCTTTTTATTTTGCTTTCTTCTTCTTTCCTTTGGTTTATCCCCTGTTGTTACTGTTTTTGATTTGGGTACCCTGTGTCTTGTGTATACATTTATCTGATTTAAGGAAGGGAAGGGGAATAAAAAATGTTGAGAGCAAGGACAAAAGGTGATCCAGTGCAACAGCAATACTCATAAGATACTATGTTGGAAATGATCTTTACAACTTGGGAGGAGAGGAGGTGCCCAGAGGAGGGAAAGTGGGGGGGGGGAAACAAGGGAAGGGGTAACAATGTTCAACAAGATAGATACTCATTACCTTACTTATGTAACTGTAACCCCTCTGTACATCACCCTTACAATAAAATTAAATTAATTTTAAAAAGTCAAATAAGTAATGAAGACCAAATAAGTAATGATATTTAAAAAAAAGAAAAACTTAACAACTTATAAACTGTAGTAAGTGATTCCCCTTTTGCTTCACAAAGAGACTTTATTATCATTCTGGAGAGAAAACTTGTCTATCTTCACTATAGATGGAAATATAGTTTAAATCTTTCAAGAGTATACACAGATATACCCGTTGCTGTGGGGGAGATGCCATTTCTATTTTCAGAGGTTCTTGAAAGTTCTTCTAGAATAAAAGTATCTGTGACTTGCCTTGAAAGAGGAAAAGAAACATGAAAGACACATAAGAATTGTCTGTCAACTGGGCATCCTTTTTTCCCAAATAAAAGAAGAGGTCTTTTTCACTTAAAACTTTAGAGGTTTTTTATTTCCTTATTTCCTTGTTTATTAATATATTATTTTTCACTGTTGAGTAAATAATCTGAGGTCATCCAACCTGTTAGGTAACCACTCTCTCACCAAGTCTATAATATTTAGAAAAAGATACATAGGTTCATACGTGTCTAATCGCCTTGAGATGGTTCTTTAGGAAGATGGCAGCAAACAGATGCTGAAATATTGAAAAACTTAAAAAAAGATGGAATTGAAAAATGAATGTACAGAAAGCAATATAAAAGTGGTGCCTGAGATAATGAAGGTACCTCATGCATCTTCAGTTAACATTGTTCTTATAGAACTTTTCTTAATCATTTCCTGAACTCTACAAAATGTGTACCTCTCTTGGTGCAATGTGTTCAGCCAAAGCTTAATGAAAAATGTATCAATATGTATTCACCTCAAATATAAATCCTTTAAAAGAGTTAAAAATAGATTAAATCTTATATGTACATTGCAAGCACAAAGATGAAGATAATACATTGAGAAGACTACTGAAGGTCAAGAAAGAATTCATCCATCCCAAGTGTTACAGGAGCAAAATGTTGCACCGTGGGACCACGGCAACTTACCCAAAAGTTATTGCTTCTTGAAAAATACATTTTGTCAGGCTAGAGTATAATTCTAATTGTAGACTACTTGCCTAGAAAGCACAAAACTGTAGTTCAAACCCCAGTCTTGCTAAATTAATTAATTAATTAAAGAGTTGTCTAAAAGTCAGAAGGCCAAATTCTAAAAACTATTACATCCTATCACAGAAAAAAATATATACATAGACATTTATCATTCTAGAAAATTAGTTGGAGCTTTGGAGGGTAGAAATACAAATAATGAGATAAAAGGTCACATACGGAATATTGACACTTAATATATTCTAGTGATTCAACATACTTGAAGTCAACTGAAAGTTTTCATCAAGTTTTAATTATTTTCATGGTCAAGTACTAACTAATCAGTTTGAAGTAAAGGGTAAAAACAGGGTGGGGAGAAATAAAGAATCATCAATAAGAGAGAATTTTTGTCTACTCTCCCTACTGCTTTTCTCTCCCATGAATCTTCCCCAAACATCTGTATTATTCTTAGCTGAATCCTTGTGTCCCTTCCTCGATTACTTCATCCTTCCATTTGTAAAGTTTCAGGAAGATGTTTTCTTGTTCCCTCTACCTCTTAGGGACATGGGAACTGTGCACCTGTGAGCACTCAGAACGCACTACTGCATTTCCCAATGCTACTTTCATCTGAAGACAAGTTTCTCTGACTGAGGGAAGGCTTTCTTAACCCTTTGCAGTCCCAGTTCATGCCCAGGGGGGAATGCCATCCTACCATGCCAAGAATGTTGTAAGCCTGCCCACCTGTGTGGCAGCATCTTGGAACTGCCTTGCACACTTTTCCACCTTGATTGTTGTTCTTTTGCCTTGGGTGCCATTTTCAGAGCTCTTCTCCATCTATCCTTGTAAAAGCATTCAAACTGGGCTTTGAATGATGGGATAGGAGAGGAGGTTTTCTAATGTTTCCATCTCCTTATCCTGTCAAGTCCTCCTTTCCTGATTTAAAATATATGAAAATTTTAGTGTTGTTTACAATAGTTATTTACCTTCACTTTAACACTTGTGGTGCAAGAATATGAATAACCATAAACACTTAGATTTTTTCTCTTTTTTCTTCTTTTTATTGCTATTGTAAAGATAATGTATGGAGGATTACAGTTACATGATAATGTATGTAGGGACACAGTTACATAAGTCAGGTGATGAGTACATTTGTTTTTGAACAGAAGGAGGAGGAGGTGGGGGAGAAGGTTCAGGAGGCAACAGAAGTAACCAAAGTTATGAGGAAAATTGGAAGCAATTTTGTTTGTTATTTTGTTTGTATTTTTGAGACACGGTCTTGTGTGGATTAGAACTCACTAACTGCCTGCAGCTGCCTTCTGAGTACCATAATGACAAATGGAAACCACCACACCTGGCAAGGAAAGTTATATTTTATAGATGTCACAAGTTAATAGTAAACTGACAACAAGAAAGAGGCCTAATGCTGATTTGAGGGCTGCTGAATTTGAAATGCCTACCCCTCTGGACACATCTCTACCTTGATATTATGGAAGAGAGAATATAATGTTTAAAAGTAACCATTAACAAGAAAACCACAAATCATTTTTACAGACCTTTTATTCCTGTTTGACCACAGTAGTAAATTTCCCCTTCCTCTAGTTATCTGTTTGAATAAGAAAGCAGTGATTTTCAATGATTACATCTCAGGCTTCATTGTTCTTTCCCACTTCTGTAATATAACCCTGCTATTGCTCTGAAGACACACAGCCTTTCTTTTTTCCTTGAAGTAACCTTTTTTAGCCTTAGATTTAGGTCCTGGAGTGTTGATAACTTATATGCTCCAAAGAACATAAACATAGCTTCTTTGCCGAAGTAATGATTCTAAGATTTACAGTAACTCACTTTTCCATCACTGGTCCAGCACATGGCCTGGCTATGCTGATTTTCTCAGGTTTATCTAAAAAGATAGAAGCTTAGAAGTTTTTTTTCCCCCACATTCAGAAAATAGTCTTATATTTTCCCTTCTGGGACAGATGAAGAAAAAGTAGCTCAGTTGATGCTGGCAACTATTTTAAGCTATGAAAAGAAGCCAGTAAAAGGAAAAAGCATACAGATGACAGAGCACAGGCAGGAGAGCCCTGGGTAAAGAAACACTGTGTGGGCACTCTGAACAGTTTAAGAACCACTTTACAGATAGAGTTTTTATTTATTTGATCTAATACAGGCCTTTAATTTTTTAAGGCCTACCTGTCTAGCACCTTTCTAATGTAGAAATATGATCATTCAGTTTATAGTTTTTTCATTTTTTTCCATATCTTGGAGTTCATTTCAATTACCATCATTTTATATGTTTAGACCTATCTTTTTTACTGTTTTAATTTTATTGTCAAGGTGATATAAAGAGGGGGTACAATTACATAGGTAAGGCATTTCAACATTTCCTGTTGAACTTGTAACCCCCTTCTTCATTTTTCTTCCACTTTTCCCCCAAGTTGTACAGATCATTTCCAACATATCGTCTTGTAAGAATCACGATTGAATTGTTTCACACTTTGTCCTTTGTCTCACCATTTTGTTGTTCCCCTTTTGTATTCTCTTTCTAATTTTTGAGAAGCTTTCATATTGTTTTATGTAATGGTGTTGCATTGTTCTAATGTAATATAATTACATTCCCACCAACAGTACAAGGGGATTCCCCTTTCTCTTTATCCTCACCATTTGTTTTATGTTGTTCATAATAGACATTCTAATAGATCAGGTTGCATTTTTGCTTTTACTTTGCATTTTCCTGTGGATATTTGTAGCTTCTTTTGAGAAATGTCTGTTCAAATCCTTTTCCCTTTCACAATGGGGTTCATTTCTTCTGATTATTTACTTGTTTAAGCTCTTTATATAGCTTGTATAGTAACCCTTTGCCTGGTGTAGGGTTTGTAGTTATTTTCTCCCACTATTTTAGATTTTAGGTTCACATTTCACTTTATAGACATTCTTTCATTATATGCATTAGTCATATGTATACATATATATGTATATACATATATATTCACCTAGATGAATATATATACTCATTTATATACTTCTGTGAATTGTTTATATATATTTCAGTAAAGTATTAATGAATTAAGTTCTTCATCATTTGATAATAACTTTTAGTCTCATCTTCAGAGGTAGGCAAATACTGACCCTTATTCCATGGATAAATCTGTATCCTGATCTTGTCGGAGTTCAGATGGGCTCTGGATCTGTAAGTACTGGCCTGATGGCGAAAAGGTCAGCTTTGAGGCTAGAGTTAGTGAGCATTCTATTGATGTTCACTGGGATAGGACTGACCCTCAGTCTGCTAGCACATGGGGCCAGTCAGAGGTCAGGAAATTATAGTGCCTAAGCAAGCACTAGACAGACTGAAAGACTCTCCATATATAAAACTTGGACTTCTGGACAGGTCCACAGATGTGGCCTGATGTCTATGGTCATAGAGGCAGCACTGGTGTGCCTAGAAGTTTGTCTCTCCAAGGCCAATTATGCTAAAGCTTCAAATAGCCAGAAACTGGCTTACATGAGGAAGTTTAGTGTGTAAGACTTCAGCCAGAAGATGAGATGGGCTTAGAGACAAAATCTGTAGGTATTTTGAACATGGAGCCATGAGAATTCTTGTAACACCAGTATGGATCTTAGGACTTACATCACAGGTTCTGAAATACAGGGACTATCGGGGTTTGAGTTTAGCTGGAGTAAACCTGTTTCTGGGACCTCATTTCACTCTCTTTCTACCAAGAGCAGGGTACTTCCTCTACTTTGTGCTTCCTGAGTTTAGAGAAGGGGTAAAATACATAATGGAAAACTATCCTTCCTGCTGTCTTCAATACATCAATTCCTTCTTTTTCTCTTTCTTTTCTTTGTATTTATTTTCTATTTATTTTTATTTTTTGGTGGTTCTGAGGCTTGAACTCTGGGCCTGGACACTATCCCCGAGCTTTTGTGCTCAAGACTAATGCACTACCACTTGAGCCACAGCTCCACTTTAGGTTTTGTGTGTGTGTGTGTGTGTGTGTGTGTGTGTGTGTGTGTGTGTGTGTGTGGTTAATTGGAGAGAAACCTCTCAAGGACTTTTTTTTTTCCTGGGCTAGCTTCAAACTGTGATCATCAGGTTTCAGCCTCCTGAGTAGCATGAACCACCAGGGCCTGGCCACATATCTATTCTTTTTTTGTTGTTGTTGTTGTTTTTTTGTTTTTTTGTTTTTTTGGTCCGGTTGTAGGGCCTGAACTCTGGGCCTGGGCGCTGTCCCTCAGCTCTTCAGCTCAAGGCTAGCGCTCTACCACTTGAGCCACAGCACCACTTCCGGCTTTTTTCTTTTTGCTTATGTGGTGCTGAGGAATCGAACCCAGGGTCTCATGCATGCAAGGCAAGTGCTCTGCCACTGAGCCAACTTCCCAACCCCTCTATTCTTATTTTTTGCTGCACAAATGTATTGAAATCTCTTAGGGCAATTGCACATCACAGCTATCATCTCTCGACTTCAAAAATTCTGAGAGAAGAGAAGCAGTAAATGAAAGGCATTGGTAACCATCGTAATATAAAAAGGGAGGCATCTTAACATTCTGATCTATAAAGCACTCTTTCATCTCCTTGGTGTCTTGTTCCAGGAGATCCAAAAAAATGACACTTGAGAGAAGTTGATAGAGACCAACCTCATTGGATTTTTCTAGCCTAGCAGAAATCCCAGTGGCTCAGCCTCAGGAAATAGGGGTGAGGGAATAGAAAAGGCTGGTGAGAAGTAGGTTCTCTGTTTGTTTCTTGTGACACACTACCACAATAACCACAATCTGAGGCACTGAAAGGATTTCTATCCCAGTTAGAGTAATTGAGCATATCAGAATTACTCCACTCCTATCCATTGAGTTCTTTACCATATTGAGTAGAGGATGCTGCCATGGGAAGAGACTGGTCATTAAAGTTCTACTTACATAATCCCTTAGGTAGAACACATAAGTCTCCCCGCCCCAGCTAACTATACACAATTTGTTCTACATGTTCTTGCATGCTGCTGAATACCTATTATCAACTGCTACACAATTATCACAAGAATCTTGCAACCACTCAAACATAGTATTTGATAAGCAATAAGTGTATCTGAATATCTAAGAAAATCTTAGATATATAAGAGATAAACATAGACTTTTGATTTAAGATTTTTCTCAGAATAGAGTGCACAGACCCTCAGAAGCTTATCTATCAGACTCAAGTGAGAACTGAGTAAAATTCTCATTCATTTAATGCACATTAACTTTAATGACACCTTGGCATCTGGTCTCCACAGAACTCAGATTTTTAGGTGGCCTCAAGAAATTCACTTTGCTTTAAATGTCACCTGCTATCTCAGCCTCACATTTCCGGGAGTTTTTCCTGGAGGAAAAAATAAAGAAAAACAGGAGAGTGGGCCTGGGCCACAATAACCACTAGAGAGATTAACAGCTCCATTGAGCACAGACATTTCTGGCAGGGGAAGCATGTGAAGGAGGGTCAGAATTAGAAGTAACCAGTGGCATCACTGAGGAAGAAAGGGAAGGAGTGATACTGTGTGAAAGATATGAAGTCCTCACCTCTCCACTCCTATGACTCGCAGCACTCACATCTGCATCTATCCAGAATTTGGTGTTCAAAATAATGCAAAACAATAGAATTTAAAGGCCTGGGAACTTTGGGGATAATTGATATGCACAATGGGCAGATCAGTCACAGAGTCTTCATCTGCAGTGGGGGAAGATAAAGAGAGGGATTAGATGAAATGATTAGGGTCTCCAATAAAGTGGTGTACTTGGGTACACCAAGTACACACAATGCTTGTGAGGCTTATCTTTTGTAGTAGAGTCAATATTCAGACCCACTCTTACCTTTTCCTATGCTTTCAGGTTTCTACTTTTTTTTTATTCCACATTATGTAGAGGGATATTTCATTTTTACTTTTTTCCTTCATTCCTTCATTTTACTTTTTTCTTCATTCCATTACTCCCCTACTCTGGTTTTAGAGTTTTTTATATGGGGTCCTTCTATTTCTCCTTCCCTGTAGTTCATTACTGATTTTTCACACTTTTCTCTTTCAAATGATTAATGGAAATTAGAACTTCCTGGCAAGATGTTGAATTAAGATGATTGATTAGAAGGAAGGCTGGAAGAGGGAGGAATTGCAGGTCATTTCCTGCTGTGAGAGTCTCAACATTACCACATGATACAGTGTGTGAGATGCAGAGAAATCTCATCTTGTGCCTAAGATAGGGGCATCAGGCAGGACAGCAGCATTCAGGACATTCTGGGGAGGGCCATAGGAGGCAGCATCTTGCCTGTAAGCAAGGAGGCAATGAGTGTCACTTATGCCAGCAGGCCATAGAGGGAACCTACAGAGACCCCTTACCCTGTGTCTAGTCCTACATGGATTTTTGAAATAATTGGGATGTATATACAGGTGAATGATAGACCGTAAGTAGTATTTGGCATGCTTTCCAGAAGCTGTCTCCCAAGAATACAAGACTCTTGTGGGAAAAGTCTGGGAATAGTCCAGATGTTGGCTGTTTGCTGCTGCTCTAAGGTCAGAGATTTCCCCACACACAGCTACAGCCTGAAACTTCCCAGCATTCTCTTTTAGGAGTATACAGACCACCTCTTGGTAAAAATTAAACTCTTATTCTAGTCTGATAAGTGTTATTCCTTGTTTTGTTAAGGAATAAAATATTATTAGAGATATTTTGATCAACTTGGAAAAATTATTTGTATAGGCATGTAGGTATTTATTTTTACCTTGTAGTTTAAGTTTAAAATAAATTAGAGGGCTGGGAAGGTGGCTCAGTGGTAGAGTGCTTGCCTTGCATGCAAGAGGCCCGAGTTCAGTTCCTCAGCACTACATAAGCAGAAAAAGCCAGAGTGGCACTGTGGCTCAAGTGGTAGAGTGCTAGCCTTGAGCTGAAGAGCTGAGGGACAGCTCAAGAGCTGAGAGACAGCACCCAGGTCCAGAGTTCAGGTTCTATGACTGACCAAAAATAATAGGATATAAAATTGGGTATATTAAGAATTCAGGTGAAAAAAGACAAATACTCAAAGGGTAAATTGTTGTTATATCTTTATATAAAATCATTTAGCAATAATGGGGAAATTGTCAGAATAAAAATGGTGTCCTGACATATATGGTAGAAGTGTCTAGAATACCAGCAGTGATGAAAAGATTGTGAGTTTGAGGTCACACTAGGCTTCATGGGAAATTCCAGTCCAACTTTGACTACATAATGGAACCTTGTCTCAAAAGTACAAAAAAAATGGAGTCACTTGTGTCAATCCTTCAAGAAGTACTAAAATCTAAGATTCTCTGTCACAAGGTGAAGTCTATTATTTATTTTTGCCTTACTATTGTATTTTGCTTTATAATGGTGCTTCTACATTTAAACTTGAATAAACTTGAATGTGTTACAGGTGGACCTATTAAAACAATGAGATATACAGATGTTATGTCGAAAAAATGAACTTTACAACTTTGGCGGGGTGGGGGTAGTGGGAGTGGGGGGAGGTGGTGGTATGGGGGTGTGGGGGTGGGGGGTGGAGAGGGGAAGGGAAGGTATGGGGAAACAAAGGAGGAGGCAACAATGCTTGATAAGAAATTTACTATCTTGCCCATGTAATTGTATCCCCTCTGTATGGTATTTCACAAAAAAAAGAGGAAAAAAATAGAATGTAACTATTTTTTTCCTTTAAGCAAATATTTTTCAACACAATTAAAAATGCGATAAAGTATTTCATCATAACTTTTCTCATAATTTAAAGATTTTATTTCATAAATGTGCGTTATATGATCATCATTATAGTCTTTTATTCAGAACTTTCTAACTTACTTTTTGGAAGCTCTACTGGAAACAGATTGTCTCAGATGTTGCTTGTTAGGAAAGTATTGCTTTCACATTTAACTAATGTTGTGGTTTCTAGTTTTATAAAAAATTAATTTCAACATATTCAATAGTTGATTTCCTCTCATATTTGCTGATGGAAATGTGGGTCTAATAATTGTCTTTGTTTCATGTAGGAAAGCTATTCCTTTCATTTCTGACCATGTTCATGATGTGGTCTTTGACAATGGTGTTTTGTAGGTTGAATACAATATGTATAAGTTTGTTTTTGTGTTATTTATTTCATTGAGTATTCCCTGAGGTTCTAGAATCTAAAACATAAAATTTATCTTTATATTTAGAAAATAAATAACCAATATCTTTCAATATTTTCCTTCTGTGAATTTCTTTTTCTTCTCCTGATATTGCTATCATTCATGTTTTACCACATAACATGTATGGCTGTGCCATAAAGAGGACAGGTAGGCACTGTGTAGGTGGAAGGGCTGTCTTTATCTGAGGACAATATGACCCTCTCTGTGAGCATTGATGGGGATGCATCTTCAGGCATATTCCTTTAGGCCTGGGTAGAATGGAAGAAGCAACTCCCAGAACTTACTCCTCTAAACCTTCAACCCTCCTACACAGTCTTACTACTAAAACAGAACACAAAAGCCAAATATATGAAAAAAAATTCTTTAATATGGATTTTTCTGACCAGAGTCCACCCCAATGGTAGAGGGATTGTAAATTGGATAGAGAAAAGAGAAGAGGGAAAGTCAGATCTAGATGTGGGAAGACCATGGCCTTCTTAGTCTTCACACTTGTTCTCTAGTCTATGAGGAGCTTCTTGATGATTCTTGATGCAGATTCCCATTTGCTTAGCCCTTGAATTTGCAGACATAAGGTAATTGTGTATCACAATTATAATCTCTCCACCTCAGGAATCCTTGAGTGAAAGAAAAGTAATGAAGTAAACATTGGGGGAGGTAGAGTTTCTGTGGCATAGTGAAGCATTAGATCTGACCTAGGCTTTACAGTCCCATTCTATCTTTTTCAGTATCACATTTTATAGGAAAGGAGATTCCAAGAAAGGAGAGTGAGAGGAGATGGAAGAATTCAACCCCACATTGCATACCCACAGCATAGGAGGAACAGGCACAGGGGGATAAAGGAGGGAGGGGGAAATGGTTGGAGGTAGCTCTTTAGTTTCTTACCTGAGTTTCGTGACAGGCTTCCACAGTAACCACGATCAGCATAAATGGAAGGGTTCCTTTCCCAGTTCAGATAGTTCAGCACATCAGAGTTACTCCATTCCCAGCCATCTGCATTGGGTTCCTCACCCTATTCAGAAGATGCAGCCATAAGGATGGAATGTCACTGGTACTCTGACTCCATGGTCCTTTGCCTGCACAACCTATGACTTAGAACTATTTTTTCACCCTTCTATAAAACCTCCACCTTTGATTTGTCCCTCAGTGGGATATTCTACCAGAATCTCATTGGTTGGTCCCATCCAATTATGAGAAGAACTTCAAACCACTTGAAATAACATGTTCCTCCTTATACATGTACTGCATTTTTGGTTTTCTCTGAACCTCAAAAATAGTGTTTTATCTTATAGCAATAAACTATAAATCAGATCTTCACTTAGACTTATCTCAATGTGTATGACCTGATCTTCTGAATTTCAGACATCTGCTTATTAACATTACCTCCTGAAAATTGTGTCAAAGCTGACATTCATTTCTTCTGAATACTAGACACCTTCACAGAACTCTGTTCTTCAGAAAGATTGAGAGGTTTCTTTTTATCTCAAATGGCAACCACAGGTTGCCTTCTTTAGAGTCCCTGGGCTTTTGCAATACAGGCAAGAAGAGTGGGGGTACAACAACCACTTGAAATAACCAAGAGAAGATGATGGAATCTCACCAGTGTGGGGTCATGGAGCCCCATCCAGACATATTGGTAGGTAGTCGCTGTGTTCTTGACCAGAGTGGACACGAAGGATGCCTCAGCCCCACTGAGCACAGACACAAGGTGACCTGAGGGCCGCTTCTGGCAGGCCAACTGTGTAAAGGAGGGAAAAAAGAGTGGGAGCCTGAGAAGGTCAGAAAATGGTAAGTATGTCTTCAGGACATAGATATTAACTCAGATATGCAGATAAGGATGTTTACAGGAGTCCCCAGGAAAGATGAAGGTTGAAGTCCAAGATTGTGTATTCTCCCTACTACCCATATTCAGCCCCACCTCTCAGCACTCACATCGGCGCTAGTCCAGGATTTGGGTGATTTAAACAAGGCATAGCAGTAAGAGGCATAGGCCTGGGAGCCTTTGGGACAGCTGATGCGAGCAGCAGGTGCATCCTTCTGGGAGTCCTCACCTGAGGTGAAAAGAGATAATGACAAGGAAGGAATGAAATGAGTACCCAGGATTGAGTAGAGAGCACAATGAACGGTAGAGTCTGTTTAAGGCTTGCTCTTTGGGTGGAAAATTCTTATTTTAAGTGTGGCCGGCATCTTTATTCATCTAATCATACTTTGATATGCAAGTTCTTAACCTTGGACCTCCCATTATTCTCTTTTTCTCCACTGACTTTCCACACTTTCCTGCCTTCAACCCACCAAAATCAATACATCAGAGTAACCAGACAAAATGAGAATCTATTTCATTTCACTGATGAAAGAAAGCTGTTATGGTCCCACTACAAATAATGAAGGAGAGATATTGAAGGTGCTTTCCTTATGGGTAGATTGTCTTCAGCATTACTAATTAGACAGAAAGGGAACATAATTGTCCTCATTCTGGCTGTGAACCATTCACAGAGAATCCACTGCAAGATAAATCTCACCTTGCACCTGAGATAGGAGCATCAGGCAGGACAGAAGCATCCAGAACATGCTGGAGAAGGTTGAAGGAGGCAGCATCTTGACTGTGAGTGAAGAAGCCATCAGCATGATTGAAGGAATAACCGGAGAGAGATAAAGAGAGATATAGACCTAGATACACACACACACACACACACACACGATATAAAGATCCCAGTCATTTGTCCTTTGTCTACTCCTTTATAGATTGATCTTGATCATATTCATCACCTTGTATATTTTCCAATTGAATTGAAGAATCTATATTCTCTAGTCATCTAAGACTCCAAAGGCAGCCTTTGCTGATTCTCGTATCTCTTAGGTTCTCTGAGCAGACCACCTTTCCCACAATCTTAATGTGTAACATAAAAAAATCTACCCAGGCTTTTCTTTTCATGCAGTTCCCACTTACCTGTCTGCCAATAATTGAAGATGGTTTGTCAGCACAGAAAACACTGGGGCTTTTATAAAGGGATCTGTGGGAGGGTGCGTTGTGATAGATAACTGAACTGTGTATAAAGGTCAAAGATCACGGATATTGTTTGACATGAATTCCAGGAAAGTCCCACAAAATGGAGGAGGCGCTTCCTGGCAAGAGAATATTAACAACTGATGTTGCTTCTTTCCTGTTAATAGGTCAGCTACTTTTCTCAGGTACAGGTGAGGTTTGAACTTTAACTTTTCTCACTCTTTGCAGATATTCTGTTCCAAGAAATTTAGGAGTATCCATGTAGTCTGAGGTGATAATTATGTTGTTATACTACTTTGAAAGCCTTATGGCCTTGAATTGTTCTGGGAAATAATTAGCAGCAGTGTTTTTATCAACCTGCGAAAAACTAACTTTTTATATCAACCTGTAAAAATAACCTATGCTTATAAAATATAGTGAATTTTTGAATAAATTTACCCACCAGGTCTGTAATCTCAGCAATCAGTAGCTGAGAAGAAGTATGTTTGTATAACTTGGGCTATGCAAGCTAGTCTTTGTCTTGTAAGTAAGTGACACAAAAATGTAAAAATTGGTTGAGGTATGGATAAGCGTATGAATTAACTTATGGAAAGGGAAATATTCATACAAAGGGAAGAAGTAAAACCTCAGATTTTCTGATGCAACATTGTTGCAAGGTCATTGGGTATGATAAGGGACACAAATCTGCAGAGCCTGAAATGGTGAGGCTGAGGTATGAGGATTTCAAGTTGAAGGCCACCTGAGTTACATGCTGAGAGCTATCTCTACAAATAAACAATTATAAACACAAATAAAGGAAAATAAACACACTAAGAGGTGATCTTCTACATAAAATCTTATTTTTTAGAGACAGGATCTCAAAATGTGATAGCCCAGGTTGACTTCACATTAACCATTCTTCAGTTTCATCCTGTTGCTGCGATTGTGAAAGTATCAACATATCTCACCTTCCATCAGTATTCTAAGGAATCATAGCCAACACATTTACCTGCAAGCCACTTCTTTTGTGGGAAATCTGAGAGTAA
Organism: Dipodomys ordii; assembly: GCF_000151885.1. Taxonomy (NCBI): domain Eukaryota; kingdom Metazoa; phylum Chordata; class Mammalia; order Rodentia; family Heteromyidae; genus Dipodomys; species Dipodomys ordii. The sequence continues at coordinate 761,380 of NW_012267360.1, forward strand.
TTTTTTTATTATAAGATCTTAGTGAAATACAAAAAAAGTATACTTTGGCATAATTAATTAAACAGCACTCTAAACATTCACACAGTGAGACCAAGGGAGAATATTCTTAGGAGAGGATCATAAGTGTGGATCACAAGAGCTCTATACCTATGTACATATGATCCTATAAAATGGTGATTCTTGAAATCGTATTTCTTGTGGTTTATGACTTTAATAGTCATAATTTTACTAAATAGTATCTCCTATTTTATTTTTTAAGAATCCCATCAATTTTTATTCAAATTTTCCAAAATTTATACCAGGTGTGTTGACTTCCTCTTAAATGTATGACATTGCCCATTTGAATATTTTGTCTTTCCTGTATGCTTCTTCTTTATGTATAGTTCTTCAATAGAAACCCAAATCTTTGGTTGCCCAGTTAGGAGCCTCTGACCTACTGTTCTGATTAAGTTTCTTTTCAATCTTCATGGCCAACATCTGGCTTATAAAAGCAAGCCTCTTGGTCTTTTCAATCATTTTCTCATAGGCTGATACTACATTGTTACCAATAAACACATGCCCTAATTTATAATCAATCTTGGCATCCAGACCTGTGTTTTTTTTAATCAAATTCACAATCTGCCTTGCAGTTTCCTCTCGAGCCCTACCAAGTTTATCTGACACTATAATAATGCTTGTACACTGGTGAACTTGATAAAAAGTCTCAAATATGAGTAGACAGGCATTCTGAGTGAAATCGTCAAGAAAAGTCACTAAAAAGTCATTCACAAGCACCAATTCACATTCCTTCTGTTTTTTCTGAACCCCATCAAAGTACAAGTTAGCATACAAGCATTCTACAAACTTGGCAATTGGGTCTTTATATGTGTAAGACTGTTGAATATTTTTTACTCAACCTTTCAGCACTTGCTAACATCTTTGATAGAAGTGTAATGGACAAATAAGGAGAGTATGTACATACTTCTTCTGAATTGCATTAAAGTAATGTGGCTGGTAAAAGAAGACTTGATTAATAATATTATGGTGACTCCTGGGGTTGTTGAAGAAAACAAAGACCAATGAAAGAGTCACCTTCTCTGCTGAAGAAACTGGAGTCTCCACTCCAGTGTCACTGCAGAATTATTATCTATGAGTTTCCCGTGGCCCCTCCCAATTACTTGCTATTTTCATTGTGTAGAGATTTGTTCTGATGGTGTAAAAGAAATGATGTGTAAATGATTTCGTGCTTTAGCATTAATAAGGCAGTGTCATTAACATGTGTCCTTTCATGTTCATACACTTATAAGTAGATAAAAAACATATATCATCATTTTACAATGCCCTGAAGTTGATGAAGCAGGGTAGGTAATTAAGTAAATCTTAGTAATGAACTTCCCTAGTTTATAGTCTCTCTGACTAAGTAGGAAGTTTTATGATGAAATGCAGTAGTTATCGTGAAAAAACAAAAACAAGTTTAACACTGATTTGTACTCTTCTCATAGAAAATACTTTGTATTGGGTAATGGTCTGAAAGACAAACAAATTATTCACACAGTTCTAAATGATATATTTTCAAAATCAATATAAATTGAACAAATTAATGGGTTTCATTGTGTCAAACAATAAATATTCTGACAATCTAGCCCAACTATTATTTCTCTCTTCATTTTCTTTTCTCTTCCCTTAACTTCTAGTCTTATTTCTTAATAGTTTCTCTTTTATTTTCAGTCATTTTAATGTTTCCATGCTTAGGGGAGAACTGTCTTTCTATGTATAGCTTATTTCAATTAATAGGATGTCCTTTGATTCAATCCACCAAACTTGAATGTGCAACTATCTCTTCTGTGTGCTGTCTTGGATTCCTTTAGTGATCTTTGATTCCAAGGTTGAACCTTGCTATGTCACCTAGACTGGCTTAGAGCCATTTGTACTTCTGTTTGATTAAGTTTTTTTTTTCTTTTTCACCTTATTTGCCTATTATTGACTAGATTTTATATATATATTGTTTTAGTGTATGGTGTTTAGCATTTTATGTATTCTCTCTCTATTTTAAAATGAAGATTTTTTCAAAGATTTTCTCCTATTCAGTAAATTGTTTCTTTATGCTGCTAATAGTGTTCTTTGCTGTGAAAAATCTTTTCAATTCAGTTTAGTTTCACTTGTTAAAGCTTGTTTGGGTTTTATAAACTATTGACATCCTACTTAGGAAATTATTGCTTATTTTAATATCATGACGTGTATTTCCTCTGTTTTCTTTCAGTATTTCCAAAGCTTATGATGTTCCATTAATGTCTTTAGGACATTTTTAGTTATTTTTAATCATGGGAAAAGATAGGAGTCTAATTTCGACTTTCTGAATGTGCCTAAAACAGTTTGTCAAAATGGCTGTATTTTACCCATTTTTTTTGCTCCCTTTATAGAAACTCTATTGCTAAATAGGCATGGGTTTATTTGAGTCTTTTTTTCTGTTCCATCAGTTTATGTGTTTATTTTTATACTAATACCATGCTATTTTATTAAGATGGCTTTTTAGTTTGTTTTAAAATTAGACATAATGTTATTGCTTTCACTGTTCATTTTGTTGAGGATTATTTCATGCTAAAAACTGCATTTTAGTATTTTTGTAGAGCGGAATTGCACTGTGTATGTACATCATTTGTAATAATATGGCCCTTTTCATAATATGCATATCCATGTACATGAGCTGTCTTTCTTTTAGTGTCTTCAACAACTTCAGAATTTAAAATTTTTCATTATACACCATTCTCAACCATAAGTTGGATTTGCCACTTTTTTGAGGTTGTTGCTAATGATACTGCTTCCTTAATTTCTTTCTCAAATAGTCATTAATGGGGCATAGAACAGTCCCTATTTTTGTTTTTATATTTTATATCCTGAATTTGATGATCAATTCTAAGAGGCTTTAAGGTTTTCTTAGGATCATCAAACAGAAATAACAGAAACCTATTTATTTCCTACATATATACTTTTGGTTTCTTTCCCTTATATTATTGATCTTGCTAGCATTTCTACTACTACATGAGTAAGATTCATGTGAGTAGAAACTGCAGTCTTATTGGTGATCTTAGATGTTATGGGTTTATTCTGTATAGCCTTTGTAATGTTGAGATATATTATTTTAAGGTAATAATAATTTAATAAGAGCTTTTACCATAAAAACATTCCAATTTTTATCAAAGTCCTTTCAGCATCTAATTTACACCTATTTTATGCATGTATAAATGCTTTCTATATTTGCTTATTGTGTGCAATATTGTTTGATATAACATTATGTTTACTTGTATATGTCAAATCAGTTTTGTGTCTCTACTATGAAATTTGCTTGACCATATAGATGATCTTTATAATGTGCAATTGAAATGGGCTTCAAGTGTGTATTGGGAATTTTGCATTTTCAGGGCTATTGGACTCGGCACAATTTTGGTAGGTCGAATGTGCTTAGAAATGTATCAATTTCCAGTTTGTTAGAAAAAAGTGTTCTCAAAGAAGTCTCTAATTATTTTCACAATTTTATTGGCCTTTATATTTATACCACCTTTTTCCTCTCTAATGTTATAAATATATAATTTTCCCTTCTTCTTTTGGTCAGTTGGTTAATAATGTATCTCTTGTTTAACTGTTCAAAGAATTAATTTTTGATTCACTAACTCTGTACATATTTAGTTTCTTGTACATTAACTTCTGCTCTAATATAATTTCTTTCAATCTATTAATTTGGAGTTTGTTTTTTTTAATTTTTGCAGGAGCTTAAGGTCCATTATTGACCTATTCATCTGAGATATGTCTGAAGATTTTCAAGTGAACTCTAATAAGTATAAACTTTCCTCAACCATGTGCTGTTCAGTATCACTGCATTTGAATATTTTCTATAGTTCTTTTTTGTAGTTTTATTTTGTTGTGATGTGATAGAACACACGGGGTTAAGACAATTTTTCATGTTAGTAAAAACTTGCTTTATACACTAAAATGTGATTAATTTTGGAGAAACTTGTGCTGAGAAGAAAGAGTATTCTGTAGCTGTTGAGTGAAATCGTCTGTAGATATATGTTAAGAGCTTTTTGGTCTACAGTGTTACTTAATATTCAAGATTCTTTGTTGACATATTTGGGTGACATATGTAATGTTATCTTATGATGGATGTCTTGGAGTATTTCCAAAGTGATTGGTGTAATTCTTAATGACATTAGGTGCATCAAAAAATGAGGATAATCGTAGGCACTGAGCATGGGAAAGGCAATGTCTACTCTGTCCACTGCACCATACTATGCAAGCAGGAACACCCTCTCCTCACAGAGCACTGGGTGGAATGCATCATGAATCATCATATATTTTCCTAAGATGTAGATGAATTTGAAGAGGGAAATTCCAGAGCGCCTTCCCTAGTCACTCAGCTACACTCAAGTAAGCCACATTAAAAAAAGTGGGCACAAGTGTTGAAAAGTAATAATAAAGTTTTTATTGCATCTGTCTGACCATCATCTGACCAATAATAACACAGGCAAAGGATTGAAAGAAGGCTGGAGAGGAGGGAAGAGGTTGGAAAATCAGATCAAGTGTGGGATATGGGGAAGAAATGTCATTCCAGTTGAGATTTACATTTGGTCCAAAGTCAATATTCTTAAGAAACTTGGCTTCTGAGGTCCCACCTGCCTATCCTTTGAACTTGCAGACATAGGGTAATTGCACATCACACTGAACATCTCTCCATTTCAGAAATCCTGGAGAAAGAGAAGATGTACTGTAAATACAATAAGAAGGTAGAGATTAGTATCCTCACATTGACTAGTGACTCACTCTGTAAGGAAGGATATTCAAAGAAAACAGATATAAGAAAAGATAAGGGAGATTAAATCCATATTATATCATCTTAGCTTCTAAGGGCAGGCCTCAGGATGTAGGGGAAGGAGAGATGGCTGGTCAGTCATGGTTCCTAGGTTTCTTACCTGAGTTACTTGATAAGCTCCCACAGTAACCACGGTCCGGGGCAGTGGAAGGATTCCTATCCCAGTTGAAGAAGTTTAACACATCAGAATTACTCCACTCCCATCCATCTCCATTGGGTGATTGTCCCTATATAGAGAAGGTGCCAGCAAGGAAAGTTAATGGACTTTAGAATCTGCATGCAGGATATATTAGCTGGGACCCTGGATTCATCTTTTCACTTGTTCTTCAGGACTTCTCTTTACCTAAAATATTATTCTAAGTCTCTGATCTCTTGTCCTTCCAGAAGAGTGTGCCTGGAGCACATTAGCTACTGGAGAGATAATAGAGAGAAGACAATGGGATCTCACCAGTGTAGGGTCATGGAGTCCAATCCAAATGTATTGGTAGTTGTTCACAGTACTCTTCACCAGAGATGACACGAAGGATGCCTCAGCTTCAGTGAGCACGGACACAAGGTGGCCAGAGGGCCGCTTCTGACAAGCCAACTGTTAAGTGAGGGACAGAATGAAAGGTAACTTGAAGAAGGTCAGATTAGATGTAGCTGTCTCTTCACGACACAAATATTAACCCAGATATAAAGCAAAAGCTCCCAGTACAACTATGTTTATTGCAGCATTATTTGCCATAGTTAAGATATGGAACCAACCCAGATGTCCCTCTGTAGATGAATGGATCAAAAAATGTGGTTTATATACACACACTATGGAATTCTATGCCTCCATTAGAAAGAATGACATTGCCCCATTTGTTAGGAAATGGAAAGACTTGGAAAAAATTATATTAAGTGAAGTAAGCCAGGCCCAAAGAAACATAGGTCCCATGG
>NW_012267360.1:780598-783168 GCF_000151885.1 Dipodomys ordii
TGTCCCCTGTGAAGTACTCACCCTGGAGCTGGTTGTTTCTGTGTGGTGTAGGTCTTCAGTTGTTGTTGCAATCCGAGTTCAGTTGGGGTGGTTGCGGGCTGGGTTGGGCGGCCCCTGCCGGGTCTTTGCGATCGCGATCTGGTGGGTGGTCTGCCGACAGGTTCCTTTGTCGCGCTGCTGGTGCTGCTTTGGCAGGATGGAGCCTCTCTGCTCCCTTGGAGAGTGAGGGGTGGGGGTGGGATCCTCATGGAGAATCCAGGCTGGTAGGTTTCTCTGTTCCTGGCGATCCGCTGTTCTGGGAACCGGTACCTGGTGATCTGCAAGCGGCCCCCTGTGTCTCTGGGGCTCCAGCAGCCCCCCCCACCCCCAGCCGGCTGGCCGGCTGCTTGGCGCACTGCCACGAGGCCAGTAAAGGGTGGGGGAGGGGTCTTCGCTCTTCTCTGTTCTGAAATTCTTTTCTTCTCTTTCTTTTTTTGTTATTTTCCACCTCTGGTTTTTCTCTGAGTGTTCGTCTTTTTGTTGTTGTCGGTCTCTTGGGGAGATTAAGCCTTGGAACTCGAACTCTCTTTTTGGTTGGAGAGAGCTGTGGCGTTTCCCTACTGCCCCATCGCCATCTTGGTCCCCCCTCCACCTATTTATTTTAGAAAGTAAATATCCACTGTTTCTTTTTCTTTTTTTGGGGGGGGTCCGGTCATGGGGCCTGAACTCTGGGCCTGGGCGCTGTCCCTCGGCTCTTCAGCTCAAGGCTAGAGTTCTACCACTTGAGCCACAGCTCCACTTCTGGCTTTTTTCTTTTTGCTTATGTGGTACTGAGGAATCGAACCCAGGGTCTCTTGCATGCAAGGCAAGCGCTCTACCACTGAGCCACCTTCCCAGCCCCACTCCACTGTTTCTTAAAGCTTTTATTTTCCTCTTTCTAATAATCTTGTTTTACATAAGTTTTACCATTATAGCTACCACTCAAAAATTTAATATTCTGTTCTGCATTTCTAATCAGTTCTCTGTTTGCATTTGTGTATGAGAAGTCACCAAATCTTTAAACTCCAATGTTTTTTACTTAGTAGAGTATCATTATGAGCAATAAAAGATACTCCCTCTCTTTTTTGGTATTGTGCTAATTTGTAGCACCTTTTATTCTATCTTAAATTATGTTTCTCTGTAATCATTATGTTTCTTATTCCTATTTTCTGTTTTTGTTGTTTTTTTTGCTTTAGATCCCTTACTAACATAAGTGTACTTACTTTAATTCCTCACCATTATCTATTGCTTTACTACATGCACCATATATAAGATGAATTTAGTTATTTACTTTCACCATTCTTAGTGTGTGTTAGTGTGTGTGTGTGTGTGTGTGTGTGTGTGTGTGTTCACACAGTACTGAAGCTTGAACTTTGTCTAATACTCTATCTTGGATTGTTGATTCAGGCCTTGTCCAGGCTTGTGCTGTAAAACTTGACCCATGCCTCCAGACAAGCTTCTTGCTGGTTAATTGGAAATAGAATCTTTCTGACATTTCAGCCTGGGCTAGCTAGCTTTGAGCCATAATCCTATAGATCTTATCCTGAATGGCTAGGTGTATACTTATGAGCCTTCAGCACCCAATTCTCAAACTCCTTCCTCTTCATAAAACAAGTTTTATATTTTTTATTGAATCACTGATTATATGGTATAGTATGAAAAGAAAAGGGTGTTTTCTCAGTAGCGACATGTTGATTTTACTTACTGAAGAAATGCACTTTTGCTATCCCTGTTGCCTTTAGAATTTCCTAAAATCTCCTCATGAAATAGAGTCCATGTTTCACAATTCTTTCAGTATTTCACTTACCTTTACAGCAGATATATGTTGTGGTGTAGTGTGTATATCATTATATGAATTTTTATACAATCTCATGACTAAGTGTCAGATTTCTATAGTTTGTGTCCTAGGAGTGTGACTTGAAATGGTGATCCCACAGGATATAGACAAGATTGGAAAGGTGGAGGAGGCTATAGTCAGATATTTTACGAAAGATATGATAGATATATTTTACTAGAACTAAGTCTTCATAAAAGAGAATATTCTAGGCTGATTGCTTTCCTCCACCCTGAGAGCCATGAGGAGATGATTCTTGGCCCTTTATTATCAGAACTTAGTGGGTCCCTGAATACACACTCTATGAAATTACTGCGTCTTTACTAGGACATTGATCTTCAGGAGTCTGTCACTATGAATACTCCTCCAAACCTAGCATTCAAACATTCTCAGAGTTATCTTTGAAATATTCTTCAGAGTATCTGGTTCTAGATATTTCTATACCAAGTGAACAACAATGAAAGGGTTCTGAACTTACTGCCTTTGTAAAGGTTCTTCCATGCTACTTCAATCTTGGGTTAGACCCCAAACTATTAATGATTTAAATTCATCTTCAGATTTTTCTCCTTGATAAAGGAAGAAACAATGTTCAAGAATCTTTCTGCGGGAAGGATTGCGGGGGGAGGATGGGAAGGGATGGGAAGGGGAAACAAAGGAGGAGGCTACAATGCTTGATAAGAAATGTACTCATTATCTTGCCCATGTAATTGTAACCCCT
>NW_012267360.1:783218-787373 GCF_000151885.1 Dipodomys ordii
CCCATTTGTTAGGAAATGGAAAGACTTGGAAAAAATTATATTAAGTGAAGTAAGCCAGGCCCAAAGAAACATAGGTCCCATGGTTTCCCTTATTTTCAGTAACTAGTATATGTCTGAGTCAAGCAGAAAAGGTCAAATTAGTTGATGTTAAGCGAAAGGAACCCCAAGATAAGTATTCAAGTGTTTTTGCTTTCATGTGATTGTTTCTAACATATTTATAAGATGATTTATTTGTTGCTTTGTATATCCCTCCCCCAGGGTGTAAGCTCTGTTTTCACTGTATTTGATGTTGGTATAATTTGTGGAGGGGAAAGGAAAAACCAAATTGTTTAAATAGGGATACAGCTGGACCCATAGCAACAATGAGACATACAAATCGTTATGTCAAAAAACAAACTTTACAACTTTGGCTGGGGTTGGGGAGGGAGTGTGGGGGAGGAGATAGAAAGGGATGAGAAGGGGAAACAAAGGAGGAGGCAACAAGGCTTGATAAGAAATGTACTCATTATCTTGCCCATGTAATTGAAACCCCTCTGTATGGTATTTTCACAATAAAAAAGGATTTATGTAAGTCCCAAGGAACAGCTGAAGTTTGAAGTTTGAGATCTTGTATTCTCCCTAATATCCTTATTTGTCCCTATCCCTAACCCCACCTCTCTGAACTCACATCTGCCTTAGTCCAGGATTTTGGTGTCTTAAACAAGGCATAGCAGTGGGAAGAATAGGCCTGGGCACCATTGGGACAACTGATTCTTGGAGAAGGCAGGTCTTTCCGTGGGTCCTCACCTAGTGGGGATGGAGATAAAGAAAATGAAGTAAAATGAAGAATGGAGATGTGTGGTGATGTCAACTCAGAGAATTTTTATGAAGCCTGTCTTCTATTTCTTTAACTCTCCACTAGTTAGAGCATTCTGACAAATTGGAAGTTCGTTTCATTCAATTGATGATAGACAATTGTAATAGGTCCACCATTAGGGACATGATATAAGGTAGAATGGAGTTTCAAACAATTTTGTTGTTTGCAGTAGATTTTATTCAACATTACTAAATGGAACACTCATTGTTATTGTGAATGTTCACAGAGAATACAGGGCTAGTCAGAGAAATTTTACCTTGCACCGGGGATAGTAGCATCAGGCACAGCAGCAGCCAGTACATGCTAGAAAATGCCATGAGAGTCTGTGTCCTGTAGGTGATTGAAGAGGCAGTCTAGAGTCACTCAAGGACTGGAGGCCTTAGACAGAACACACAAAGTTCCTTCTGTCTCAGCTCTTTTTCTCTGATGTAGTCCTGAAAGGAAGCATTAACCTTGATCACATCTATCTAATTTTGTAATTATTGTATAAATGGTAGAACGTACAACCTCTAATAGCTCCTATAAGCAACATTAAGAGTTCTATGAATTCCCGCACTTTGTGATCTTCTTCAAATGTATAGAGAAAATGCCCTGTCTAACAATCTCATCCTGATGCACCTCTACTTACCTGTGTTGCCAGAATCTGGGATGGTTTTCAAGGAAGAAAGAATGGGGCTTTTATAAGAGAACCTGAGGGAAGAACATTGAAATGAATTGCAGGAATGCATATGCATGTCTAGAGAAATGTGTACTGCTTATCATGGACTCCAGGAGATTCCCATCAAGTGGAGATGTTTTCTGGTAAAGCCTGGAAATAACCACAGATGTTGTCTTTTCCCATTAGTAAGCCTGCTCTGTTCCCAGGTACAGGTAAAGTTTAAACTTTCCTCATCCTGTATCAGATTTCTTGTTCTGGAAACATAACACTGTGATGACATACATGCTATTAATGATGTTGATACAAGGTTTTGAAAATATGAAAAGTGTGGATAGTAAAGTATAATATGTATCGACAGTGGATTTTGACTCAACCTAACAGAACTTACATCTATAGGCTTTCACATATCTTACTTTATACCTAGTTATAATATTTAAGTAAGTTTAGTAGTGAAATACCAGTATGTTAGGCTTTAAATATATTTACTACCTGGGGATGCGAAAATGGCTCAGTGGTAGAGTGCTTGCAATGAGAGCATGAGGCCCTGGATTCAATTCCTCAGCACCACATAAGCAGAAAACCTGGAAGTGGCTCTGTAGCTCAAGTGGAAGAGCTCTAGCCTTGAGCAAGAGATGAGGGACTGTACCCAGCCTCAGAATTCAGGCACCACGACCAACAAAAAAAAGGATATATTTACTACCTGATAGAATAACAGTACTGATACCACGAGAAGGCGTAACTATTCTGTTTGCTGCTTCCTCTTTATAGTAAGTTGTAAATTCTGCTTGTGCATCAAAATTTCAGCCAGGATTCTCAGGAAACACAGGCAAACAGAGCTGCCTTCCAAACACCTCACTGATGGAGAACTGAACAAGCAGATCGAGTTTACCATGGTGCTGTGTCAGAGGGATTTCCTCACTATCTGATCAGTTTTGAAGTCATTTGGTTGTGTTTAGTTATAAAGCAAAACAAACAAAAATATCAGTTCTAACAATAAGTTGCAATTCACTATTTGCATGTGAAATGGAAATGGGTTAATGAACAAATTCCAGTTATTCACAAAGGTGTATTTTATTGAAATTTCTCAAAAATGTTCAATGCCAGTAGTTAATAAATGAGATTTAAATTTCTGTTTTATGTATAGTCCTATGAATACAAATAATTCATTGGGAAAGTAATTTAGTGTCTTCGGTAATTTTGAAAAATGGAAGAGCACCCTGAGGTGTGCATAGTTTTAGAATGCATGAATAGTGATTAACATTTACTTCATGGAAATAAATTAGATGAGACAGCTTTGATGTTGGAACACACAGGCAAAAACAGCAAAATCCAGAAGTTGGGAAAATTAGTCTTTTCACACCAAAGAAAAGAAGAAAATAAAGCAATATGTCTTACTACATAAATAGTACATCTATCAAACTCAATATGTGTATCATGGTCCAATCATAATTTAATTATGCCTATAGGCAAAATACAACTCTGAAATAATTATATAGAAGTTTCTTTCTCAATATTACATAACATTACTGTCACACATTTTGATTATTCTTGTGCTGAATGCCTCCAAGACTATTATTTGTATTCTGTTAAGTAATAGCTATCTTTTTACTTGTTCTAAAAATTGAATAGATATCTCCTTGTTCCTTTTTCATACCTTTTAATACAGTTAATCAACACATGTGTATTATTGGACCTCTTTCCTTTCCCTTAACCAAGAAACCCTGGATAAATTTACTGACCTATCTATGTGGAGCAGGTCTAATGCAGATGGACTCTTTCAGATGTTGTTTACCGGGTAAAGTCTTTATTTCCTCCTCTAACCCTGCACTCCTTTGAGAGCCTATGGATAGAATCTAGGACCTGAAGCAAACATGCACTCAGCACCTGTTCTTCCATACTAGTGAGCCCTTACCCTTTTGTTTTTGTTTTGTATTTTAAGGATCTCTCTATTATTTCAGTGGCTTTCCTTGACCAGAACAACATCCTGCTCCTAGTCCCAATTACCTAAGATTATAGACTTATCCCCTCTCACCCAGTCTTCTCCTTTGGTTTAGCTCTAAATGATACTATGGTCTACAAAATTCTAATTTGGTCATTTTTGCTTTGCTTTCAACACACCCCACAGTTGATTTTCCTTCATGTTAATGGACGAGAAGTCTAATTACTATGCTTAGTCTACAGGGGTAAGTAAGCTACCTTCTAATGTTCTGGCTTCTACAAGATTATCTTTGTCCTTGGTGTTGTACAGCTTAAATTTAATTTTTTTCTTTATTTCTTTGTGGTTTTTATCCAGTTGGTTCTCAATGAGATTCCTGGACCTAGGTGGAGTGTCCGGCATGCCTATTTATTTTATTTTATTTTTTTAATTTTTTATTGTAAAGATACTATACAGAGGGTTACAGTTACATGATTGAGGTAATGAGTACACTTCCTCTTGAACATTGTTAGTCCTTCCATTGTTTTCCCCCTACCATCCCCTCCCTCCTTCCCTTCCCCGAAGTTCTTTTTTTTTGATTGTGATTAAGTGATCACATAATTTCTAAGTCACAAGTTCATTCTAACTTTCCTGGAGCAAATTGTCTATCACAGTCTGTAATATATAACAGTGTTCACATGTTATACACCATACATGTGATCAGCA
>NW_012267360.1:797793-823129 GCF_000151885.1 Dipodomys ordii
ATGGGAAGGGATGGGAAGGGGAAACAAAGGAGGAGGCTACAATGCTTGATAAGAAATGTACTCATTATCTTGCCCATGTAATTGTAACCCCTCTGTACATTATTTTCACAATAAAAAATAAAATAGAAAAGAATCTTTCTGCTGACAGTAACTAAAGCATTTTTACTGTTTTGTTTTTCTATTTTGATCCTTCAGTAGAACTAGGTTTGAACTCCGAAGCTTGTGCATAGTAGGGCAATGTTATACCTAGCAATGTATACCCCTTGCCCTTTATTTTCTTTTTTGTAATTCAAATAAGGTTTCAGTTTTCCTGGAACATACTGTACCATGATCCCTACCAATGGCTTCCCATAAAGCTGGGATTGTAGCCCTGGACCACCACACTGACTACTGGTTTATTGATTGACATAGGATATCACTATCCCACAGCTTTTATAAGAGCAATTTCTACACCTATAAATAGTGACATCTTTATTAAGTAGAGCTATCCTTTCATAACAAGGCATTGAATTATTATGTATTTACATTTAGATGTGGGTAGAATGTGGAAGAAGCAAGTCCCAGAGTTCCTTTCCCAGAAAGCCACAATACAAAAACAAGAATATAAATGTTGTAAATCAAAAACAAAATCTTTATCAATGTTCTCTTTCCTCAGGTCACAACAATACAGATAGAGGATAGAGGAAAGTTGGAGGGAAGGAAAGTGGCTGGAAAGACTGAATGGGTGTCAAGATTGGCAATGTGGGAAGTACATGAGCTTCTTGGGTGAGACTTCAAACTTGAAAAATAGTCAATAGTGAGCTCCTTAAAAAAGCCACCTGATGAGTTTCCACACATTTAGCTCTTGAACTATAGACATAGGATAATTGAACATCACAGTGAACGTCCCTCCACTTTAGAAATCCTGGAGAGAGAAGAAAATAAGAAGGTAAAATGAATACAACATGGAAAGTGAGTCTTGGGAATATAAAGAATAAATAAATCAGATAAAGAGCTAGTTTTTAGCTTTGTTTCTTCAACTATGATTCACTCTATAGAAAGGTCACTCAAGAAAAAACCAGGTATGAGAGGACATGAACAAAAGCAAGTTTAGAATACATCACCTAGCACACCAGGGTCCATGAAGTGCAGGCTAGGGGTGTGGGGGAAGGGAAGATCATTGATCAGGAGGGATGCCCTGATTTTGAGAATCTTGACAGGCTCCCACAGTAACCATGGTCTGAGGCAATGGAAGGATTCCTCTCCCAATTAAAGTAGTTTAGTATATCAGAGTTACTCCATTCCCATCCACTTCCATTGGGTTCTTCACCCTGTATAGGAGAATAAGCCCACAAAGGGAGTTAGTGAACATTAGAAACTTGATGAAGGATCTTCTAGCTGTCACCCTGGATTTAATTCCCAGCAGCATGACCTTCAGTCTACTTATCCATGTCCCGCTATGAGCCCATAAGTGGGTTATTCTTCTTACATTCTTTACTTGTACTGGGAAGTCCCACTAAATTATCATAAGAACACTGAATGAAGTATAACTTAAGTATTCCTTTATATGTATATGACAAGAGTATCAGTATATATGACTGATATTTGCAGATCCCTCTGTGCCTCAAAGACAATATCTATTCTTTAGAAAGAAATTATGGATCTTATCTTCAATTAAGATTCTTTCACAAGAGTAAATTTAGAGCCCCTGGAGTTCAGATAAATGGTTTCCAATATTTCATATAATAATTGCATGCTAACTAACAACAGGCACACTAAATTTATGTGAAGCCTGGAGGCCTCCATAGAACTCAGCTCTGTAATTATTCTCTAGTACTTATCATTACTCCCAAATGTTACGCAGTATCTCAGCTCCAGATCCTCTGTGCTTTTGCTCATGTATGAATAGAAGAGTGAGCCTATGGCAAAACAATCCATTCAGACATAATAAAGAGAAGATGATGGAGCATTACAGTGTGAGATCATGGAGCCCCCATCCAGACATATTGGTAGCTGTTTGCAGTGCTTTTGACCAGAGAAGACACAAAGGAGGCCTCAGACCCACTCAGCACAGACGCAAGGTATCCTGACCACTTTTGGCAAGCCAACTGGGAAAAGAAGGGATGGAAATAGGAGAAATCTAAAAGATCACTAAAGGAAAGATGGGGATGAGGTGGGAATGAATGATGTTATCTGAAATAAAAATGATGGACATCTCCCAGCAAACAGTGGTGATATTTTAGGCTACTTTTCCTGTGAGCCACTGTCTAACAAAACTCTTTCCCATCTCTCAGTACTCACATCTGCAGCAGTCAGGATTTGGGCATCCTAAACAAGGCAGAGCAGTGGGAAGCATAGGCCTGGGAGCCTTTGGGACAGCTGATGAGTGGATAGTCTCTTCACAGAGTTCTCATCTAGGATGGAGGGAGAAAAACACAGACTAGTAATGTGAAAATGGGAATTAAGTGGTCAGTCAGCGAAGGAATGTTTATGAAACCTGTCTTTGAAGAAAAAAGTCCTTTTATTCTATAGCTGAAGAAATTCTGTATATTAAAGTAGATGTCTTAGTATGTGGAGGAGCATCTCTTTTTCATTTCTGCTTCTTTCCTACTCCATTGCCTACTGTGCACTTACTAAATGCTAACAGATATAACATTCTCTCTTGCATGGCTTTTCTTTTTCTACCTCTTAATAGCAGTTTTTCCTACTTTCCTTCTACACCCCACCAATAAATGAAAATACCCTAATGAATTAGATATCACTTTCTTCATGTTGATATCAGATGACTGTGTTGGATCCACCACCAATAACTTGAAGAAAGGCAGGAAGAAGGCAGGACTGTAGACAATTTCCTAGTGTATGGATTCTCCTCACCATTACTACATGAAATACTCCAATTATTCTTCCTCTTGAATGTGAACCATATTAGAAAAACCAGTGCCAGATGAAGAGAAACCTCACCTCGTCCCTGAGATAGGAGCATCATGAAGGACAGCAGCATCCCAAACATTCTGGGGAGGGCTGTAGGAGGCAGCATCTTGTCTGAGAGAAAGGAGAAAATCAGAAGCCCTGAAGGAATGGAGACCATAAATAGGATAGGCAGAGATCTGACTTCCTTGTGAAGTCAAAAAAAGGATATATTGACCGTATCTTTTTGCAAATATTGAATTAGTGTGTATTGTACATTCTCTTCTTGCCCTTCTTCAATCCTTTTATTCTGGGATTTCCCATGTTCTTTGAACATAGGGTCATTCATATATTCTCTTCTACATATCTGCAATAAAGCCTCTTCTAGGAATCTCATCCCAATGCATCTCCACTTACCTGTGTTGCAAGGATCTGAGATGGTCTGTCAGCACTGGAAATAAACTGAAGCTTTTATAAGGGGACTTGAATGAGGAACATTGAAATTTATAACTGGAACATGTATTCCAGTCAGAGGTCATGGGCACTGCTTGGCATAGATTCTAGAATATTCTCAGCAAGTGGAGGAGACACTTACTGGCAAAGCCTGGCAATCACCAAAGATGATACCTTTTTCTGTTAGCAGGCCAGATCTATCCCCAGGTGCAGATGAAGTTTGGGCTTTCCCCACCCTGTATCATTTTGCCTATTCTGGGAACTTAAAGCAGTGATGGCAAACCATGCAACAAATTATGCCAGTAAAAGGTTTTCAAATATTTACTCTTGGTTAATTAAATAATATAAATATTATCAGGGGATTTTTGATGAACCCTAAGTAACTCACAATAATCAATATATGTATATCTTTCTTTGAACTGAAATCCAAGTGAATTAGCAATTGAATATTTGCTTATTTATTGTCACCAATATAAGGAGTAAATATTCAGATATGGTGCTTCAACTTTGAAGCAAGATATAAATTCCATGGAGTCGGTATTCCATCCAGGATGTTAAGGAATTGCAAATGAACTGATCTTCCTTCCAGAAACTTCTGTGCAAGAAGAATCATCAATAGGACCCAGTTCACTCTGGTGTTGAGTTGGCCATTCCATACCTCAGAGTGGCATCCTCAGATTTTAGATACTTGTGGAATCTTATGGCCTATATAAATGATGGTGAAATCTTAATCTTCATAAAATTACTAAATGTCATTTTCTGTTTTTAACATATAGCCAATTTTTGATGGGACCACAGAATGGAGACTTGACAAATGATCTAGTACAAAAGCATGAAGTACATCAGTGTCATCAACCTGTGCTTTTCTACTTGCAAGTAGTAAAATTATATCATCTTAAAATGCCTTTGAACTGGATGCAAGAATGAAGGTAGCTCATATATATAAACATCGCTAATTTACTAGGTTATGCAATTAAAGTGAAGTCTGCTTACTAAAGTTCATTGGTTTTCTCAGATTAAAACAAAACAAAACAAAAATAAGAATATGGTATTGTTCAAAACAAAATGCACTCTTTATCTTGTGTAACTGTAATCCCTCTGTATATAACCTTTGTAATAACAATAAAATGCATGAAAAAATAATATTTTTATGTTGGAAATCATTGTTGTAATGTTGAATAACTCTTTCTAGAATAACAAGTCATCAAAGATACCCAAGGCATTCATATAGGTGTGTTTTGATAGGCATTCAAAAATGATTAATATAAATGCTAACCAATTTAAAGTCATGCTCTAATACCTTGTAAGAATAACATCAATAATTTTCTGGAAAATTAATTTGGTATTCTCAGTAATTTTCTTTTTTTGGTCGGTTGTGGGGCTTGAACTCTGGGCCTGGGCACTGTCCCTGTGCTCTTGAGCTCAAGGCGAGTGCGCTACCTATTGAGGCACAGCACCACTTTCGGTTTTCTAGTGGTTTATTGGAGGTCCGAGTCTCACAGACTTTTCTGCCCAGGCTGGATTTGAACCGTGATCCTCAAATCTCAGCCTCCTGAGTAGCTAGGATTATAGGCCTGAGCCACCAGCACCCAGCTTCTCAGTAATTTTTAACAGTGTTAAAGAGTATTCTGACATGAGACTATCTGATTAATAGTTAACACTTACTTCATGGGAATACACAAGATGAGATGATTTTTATGTTAGAGTACATGAATATAATCAGCATGTCCAATAGGTGGGAAACTCTAGTGTGAAAAGATTCACTTTACTACCAAACAAATGTAAAGAAAACAAA
Source organism: Dipodomys ordii (assembly GCF_000151885.1). Lineage (NCBI taxonomy): Eukaryota > Metazoa > Chordata > Mammalia > Rodentia > Heteromyidae > Dipodomys > Dipodomys ordii. The sequence continues at coordinate 802,928 of NW_012267360.1, forward strand.
GCAACATGAACTCTTCTTTTGTAAGAAATAAATTTATCAAATGCAATATGTGGAGCATGGTTTAGTCACAATTTCATCATACCTATCAGCAAAAAAACAATTTTGAGACAATTGGGCACACATTTCTTTCTTCTATCTCATAGAATAATATCATTGCCATTCATTTCATTTATGCCTCAACAATCATACTCCTTTCAGCAATAACTAATTTCTGACTTTTTTGAAAAATGGAAAATGCATCTCCTTAGACTTTTTCATGATTATTTAATGCATTAAATAGATCTGTGTTATTGGGCTTCTATCCTTACCTCTCTTTCTGTATAAATTCTTTGAACTATCTTGTTGAGTGAGTCTCCTGGATGTAATTTTTAAAAAATATTGCTTACCAGAGAAAATCTTAATTTCTCTTTGGTTTTCCTCCCCTCTGCAGGACTGAGGATGGGACCCAGGGCCTAATACATACTCAGAAAAATGCTCTATTACTTGGAGTTCCTGGCCTTTCGTTTTTATTTTGGTTTTCATAAAGAGTCTTACTACCTTTGCTGTGATTGTCCTTGAATAGGAGATTCTGGGGTCTCCTTGTCTCAAGTATCTTGGAAGATAGGCTTGCCTAGTCACATTGGGCTTTCTGTTTCATGCTAGTAGAATAAAGATATAGTCTACAAAATACTTCTTTCATCATTTTTTATCTCTTTTATTTTATTCAATAGTTGGTCTTCACGCAAGTTGGCTGACTAAAGGTCTGGTGTAATTAATATCTAAGTTTTTTAAAGTTGAGCTATCCTATAAAGCTCTGGCTTCTTTCAGTATTACCATTTTATCCTCGGTGTTGTTCAGGTTAAATTAGATATATAAATGTTTGTTTGTTTTTCTTACATGGTGATAATTGAGCTTACTATATGTGTCACTATTTATAAGTATCACACAGACATTTAATATTCCATTCTATTTCCTTTCATTTGGATTTGGCTTGTGTATGTACAGTGACAATATAGACAAATCCATAAGCTCCTTGATTCTTCAAGGGGACATGTCCAATTCACTTATAAGGAAATGAAAGATAAATCATATGTATTATTTCTGATCTGTAGCATTGTGTTTTTCTTCTTTTTATAGAGTTTCATTTCTCCATTGTTATTGAACATTTCTCATCTCTATTATCTGTTTTTCACATTGATCCCTAATTTATCATATTAAGTACACTTAGTTTAAATTTCCTGCATTATTGATAGCTCCATATCTTATGTTGTTTGTAATTGTTGTATTCCCTTCCACTTCTTTTAGTTGGTCATGGGGCTTGAACTCAGCCTGGGCACTGTCCCTAAGCTCTTCAGCTCAAGGCTAGTGCTCTACCACTTGAGCCACAGTGCCACTTCCAGTTTTCTAGGGGTTTATTAGGGATAAGAGTCTCATGGACTTTCTTGCCTGGGCTGGCTTTGATCTCAGCCTCCTGAGTAGCTAGGATTATAGGCATGAGCCACCGGCACTCGGCTCATTTATTTAATTTCATAAGACAATCTAAAAGGAAACATGCATCTATTGTCTACAAAAGCAAGTTCTTAAAAAGCAGCAGAAGAAACTTCTTTGAATATATTGTTTTAAACCTGTAATGCAATTTTTCATTTAACAGACCGATAACAAGAAGATATACTTTAAAAGTTTAACAAGTAAGACATGATGCTAATTTGAGGACTAAGATAATTTGAAGATATTTTTAGGCATTAAACAGTTATTGGAATCAGGGAGGGGTGGCTCATGTCTGTAATCCTAGCTATTCAGGAGGCTGAGAACTGAGGACCACAGTGCAAAGCTAGCCCTCGCAGAAAAATCTGTGAGATTCTTATCTCCTATTAACCACCAGAAAATGGAAGATGACGCTGTGGCTCATGTGGTAGAGCATTCACCTTGAGCTGAAGAGCTGAGGGACAGAGCCCAGGCCCAGAGATCAAGCCCCACAACTGACAAGTAAATAAATAAATAAATGAAAAGTTATTAGAGAAGAAAGGTAAACACAAATCCAGAATGGAGTTTATCTCAAGTTCTTTAACAATTAAGAATCACTAAGAAAAGAAAAATTTAAGGTCAAAAATTTGAAATAATATATAAGTAATATCTAATAAGTAAATTAATTGAATTTTGTTAACATAACATTGCAATGCAGATTAAAAGCATGAATATGGACTGATATTAGGTTATGCTGGAATTTAAATTTCTTCTCTTGTGATTTTACTATAACTGGAAAATTTCATATATTGCTGCTAATTGTGATAAAGTATTTGTAGCATTTCATAAAAGTACTGTGGTATCACAGCTTTCAAGCCATTAAGAATAGTATGTATATGTGGAGAGAGAAACATAATGAGAGCCTATGGGAAAAGAAAGAAAGAAAATATTTAAAAATGTTAGCAAACAATAACCAGGTGAAATATGCAAGGCAGTTCATATTTATTTTTAAGTATTCTGAATTTTTAAAAGTTCCCCCCAAATCATATTATATATAATACCTTATATAATAAAGGTATAATATAACTTAGGAAACTCCCACGCAATAATACCATCTGTACTTTTCTCATCATTATTATAAATTAGAAATGGAACAATACTTATTATACAGAATAATATATGTACAAAAAGAAACTTTAAAAATCGAAAAAAAAGAAAAAAACAACAAATTATTATAAAGAAATCCAGTATGTGTTCCAAAAGTTGGGCTACTTAATACAAGATGATTTAGGCTAATAAATTAAGAAAAAAATCACAATGAAGTAATGAATATTTTGGGTCCAATTAAAAGAAAATCACATCCTCAGAGTTAAAAAGAATGCTTAAGACATCAGATGTCAGAGCCTGAGCAGTTGTTAAAATGTTATAACTGTCAGCTGGGTGCTGGTGGCTCATGCCTGTAATCCTATCTATTCGGGAGGTTTTGATCTGAGGATCGCGGTTCAAAGCCAGTCTGGGCACAAAAGTCCCTGAGACTCTTATATCCAATAAAACACTTGGAAAACTAGAAGTGGTGCAGTGGCTTAAGTGGTAGAGCACTAGCCTTGAGCTGAAGAGCTGAGGGACAGCATTTAGACCCAGAGTTCAAGCCCCATGAGCAACAATAAATAAATAAATAAAATGAATAAATAAATATCTTATAACTATTAATCTTTCACTCATCTGTAATCTCTTTTACTTATGACCACACCAAGTTTAGATTCTGAGATCTACAAAGATGTAGATCACATTATAGAGCACTCTCCATAATCTTTCACCAGTCTTTTACTTGCTTTACTCTATGCCCCTATCTGTTCCCATACCAGTAATAAGTTAGTTAAACTCAGAGTATTATTAAAGTTCATTACAACTGAGTCTGGTTTAATTTTAGTTGAAATAAGATACTATAATAAATCTTACAATTGTGATGTCCTTCACTGTAATGTAAGATTTTTATTTCCTATCACTGACTCATTGAAGTCACTCAAGTTGAAAGTGATCTGTATTTGTTTTATTTGTACTTTTCTTTTCAAACATACCTATCTGCTATACACTGAAAAGCTTTTCAACTTCTATAAAAAGTTCCTTTGGAATAATTTAGAATCCCCTTCTTGGCAAAAAAGAAGTCTTTATTCTTAGAATAACAATAACAAATGCAATCTGCACAAATCTATAGTGAATATAGTCTAGATTGGCAAAGAACTAGACCGGTTATAAACGATGTGCAAAATATGCATGAAGAAAGGGCAGGTGAATTGGTGTCCTATTTCCCCCTTCTATTGCAATTATATCAGAATGCATTTTATTTTTTCCTGAGACATTTAGGTTTCAATATTTATCTTCTAGTGGGTCCTTAAGTAGATTTCTGAAACATTTCATTTAATCTTGTTCTTCCCATTAAAAAAGATCATTTTAGTAATAAAGCTGAGGTTTAGAGTCATAACCCCAGTAATAACAGTGCCTCCTCAGAGTTATCTCTGCCTCCCCTGGGTATGCTTCAGTTCTTGCCCTTAAATAAATGAGGCTCAAGTCATAGCTCTAGTGTATAATAAAAACAAATGAGTCAACACATTGTGTAAAACCCACTAATATTTAAAAATACTCTCATTTTGTTTAAATGCAAAAAGGAAAACTCTTGCACTTAGTTGTTCCTGATTTAGAAGCTTGACATGTTCATATGCTGAAATTTCATTGATGAGAAATTAGCAAGCCACTCCTTAATAAGAAGAATTGGTTTATATTATTCAAGTTGGAAGCAACAAAAATATGAAAATCAAAAAATATCATTCCAAACAGGCATTCGTGACTCATGCCTGTAATCTACATTGATTAGAAGGCTGAGAGTTAAGGAGTACAGTTTGAAGCCAACCAGAAGAGACAATTAACCATCAAAAATCTTCCCCCTAGGTATTTCCTCTGTTGTTACTGTATTTGATTTTGGTACACTGGTATTGTATATAATTTTTTTGAATTAAGGAAAAGGAGAGGAACAACAAAAAGGACGAGGGGACTAATGCAACAGTGATATATAGCAAGACAGTATGTTAGAAACAATCTGTACAACTTACAGGGGTTGGAGGGAGGGAAAGTAGGAAAAAAAATGAGGGAAGGAGTAACAAGTTTGACAAGAAAGGTACTTATTACCTTATTTATGTAACTGAAACCGCTCTGGCTATCACCTTGATAATAAAGAAAATAAAAGAGAAATCCAAAAGTAGATGTATGGCTCAAATTGTAGAAAGCCAGCCTTGAGTTGACATTTCTAATGGAGAATATGAGGCCCTGAGTTCAAGCCCCAGCACACACACACACACACACACACACACACACATATATATACACACACACAAACACACACAAACAAATGGGTATCTTAGGTTCCTTCTTCCAAAACATAGACAGCCATGATATTCTGGCTTTCTGACTTATCTTTCTAACTTATCAACCTCATGACCATGCCTGGCTAGCTGAGTTGCCAGGCCTTCCTTCAGACTGCCTTCTCTCCTTGATTCTATCATGTTAAAAAGCATAAAGAGATATAGACACCTACTCTGCTCAAACATAAAACTGATTGACATTATGACTATGAAAGTGACTCACTGATTTCTGGCTCCATGTCAGAGCCCAATGAACGTTTGTGCCCATCCTATCCAATCACAGTAATAAATTTAGCTTCTTCTGTCAACGGACCATCATAATTGATGGCTGTGTTTCAAAGACAAAATAGTCAATATCCTACACCAATATTCCTATCCATTTCTCATAAGCCATGCATGCAATTTATGATCCTTTTACCTCCAGGAATCTATTGATTTTTTTCCTACCCATAGAGTAAACTTCTTTGATTGCTGACTCTCAGCATGGAGCTGATATTTAACCAGCAAAATTATTTTAGCCTTTACATTAGTAAGTGATCTGCAATTCTTATCCCGTGCCCCACTTTCTGAAAGTTTCCATTTATAAGAGAAGCAATGATTTGCAGTCTCACATTGAAAAAAAATTTTAAAAACACAGATCAGCATTTCTTCAATCTAGCAGCTCTGTTGACCATAATTATCCAAAAACAAAATTCTAAGGTAATACCCCAAGGTTTCTGCTCTATTTCATTCAAACATAAGTTATGAATTACTCTGAAAGGACTTTGAAAATACAAATAAAGCTACTAATCATCTAATCATAAAATAAAGAGATCATATTGCACAGATTAAGTAGGCCCAAAGTAATCACATGAGCACTTCAAAGCAGAAAAATAAGCATGAGAATGGCACAACACACCTGAAATCTAAGATGGTTGGAAGACAGACATAAGAAAATCATGGTTCAAGGCCAGCCCTGGGCAAAAGTATATTCCATTATATGAAACACACTAAAAGACTAAAAAACACTAAAAAGACTTAATAACATTAAAACTATGTCTAGACTGGTAGAATTCTTGCTTACACCAGACCTTAAATTGGATCTTTGGTACTGCCCCACCCCCAACAAAAAGGAGCAGAAGATAAAGATAAAGTCAGAAAAGGAAAGGAATGACAAAACAGAATTGGAGGAAGAGATATTTTAAGTAGGAAAAGAATTGCACTCATAATTGATATCTAAAAACAGGAACAGGGGAATGAGCTAAGGAATGGTACTACTTTCTAGCTGTAAGGAACTACCAGCTGACCAATAGCAAAGCAGAAGAGGGCTGAGTCCAGACATAAATAACTATATTACACTAGCAATCTGAATTAGCTTGGCAGCAGCTTTATCATCAAAACCCACAGCAAACAATAAAAGCCTAAAAAAATAGGTGAAAACTGGAGGAAGACATGCTATGGCTGCTCATCTACAGGACCATAAGATCCTAAAAGATCATTAAGTCAGTAAGTCTATGATCATTTGTCATAGAAGCTTGCCATCACTGTCACAAAATACCAGAAAAAAGCCAAACTAGAAGTGGAGAAAGGCTTGCAATTCAGAGTGCTCAGTGCATGGTCTCTTCTCATTGTTGCTTGGGGCCTGTGACATCACAATACATCATGATGGAAATACATGGTAGAAGAGATCTCTTTTACCTCCTGGTAAGTGGGAAGCATGGAGAGTGGAAGAGGAAAAGCTGGAGTGCTGATATCCCTATCAGAAGCACTTCTCCAGGAGCACATCCTCTCTTCTTCCTCTATGTCACACTCTGAAAGGTTCCTCCATATTCCAATGGCAATCACAGACTAGTGACCAACCACAGGCTTTTGGGAGAGATTTGAGACCCAAACAACAAAAGCAGCTATACAAAATGTTATCATAATACTTTTTATATAAAAGGGAAGATTTTTCTACAGAACATTAAACATATGTCTCATCAACCTAGACATCAGCATCCTCACCTTCATGTGCCTCCTTCCATCATTGTCCCTCCTATGTTGTCCACATCACGAATTTCAATAACATTATCATTAAATGTGTTCCAAAGGTGTTTTTTTTAAGAATTTTATCTTGTCAGGTGCTGCTGGGTCACACCTGTAATCCTAGCTACTCAGGAGGCTGAGATCTGAGGATTGCAGTTCAAAGCCAGCCCCGGCAAGAAACTCTGTGAAACTCTTTTTTTTGTTCTGGTTGTTTTATTGTGAGAATACCGTACAGAGGAATTACAACTACATGGGCAAGATAAGGAGTACATTTCTTATCAAGCCTTGTTGATTCCTCTTTGTTTCCCCTTTACATCCCTTCCCATATTCCTCCCCCACACACGATTCTCTCCCCATCCCCTACCAAAGTTGTAAAGTTCATTTTCTACATAACGACTTGTACATCTCATTGTTGCAGTGGGTCCACCTGTATCCCTATTTAAATGATTTGTTTTTGCCCTTCCCCTCCACAAATCATACCAACATCACACACAGTGAAAGCAGGGGTTGCACTCTGGGGAGGGACATACAAAGCAACATAGAAATAATCTTATAAATATGTTAGAAACAATTGCATGAAAGGGAAACAACAAAGAAACATTTGAATACTTATCTTGGGGTTCATTCTCCTAACATCAACTTATCCGACCTTTTCTGCTTGACTCAGACATATACTAGTTATTGCAAATAAGGAAAACCATGAAACCTATGTTTCTTTGGGTCTGGCTTACTTCATTTAGTATAATTTTTTCCAAGTCTTTCCATGTTGTAACAAATGGGGCAATGTCATTCTTTCTGATGGAGGCATAGAATTCCATTGTGCATACATACCACTTTTTCTTGATCCATTCATCTACTGAGGGGCATCTGGGTTGGTTCCATATTCTTAACTATGGTATAAATAATGCTGCAATAAACAAAGTCGTGCTGGTAGCTTTAGTGTGGTCTTGTTTGTGATCATTTGGGTAAATGCCCAAAAGTGGGATTGCTGGGTCATAAGGGAGCTCTATGTGAGTCTTTTGAGGAACCTCCATACTACTTTCCAAAGTGGTTGAACAAGTTTACACTCCCACCAACAATGAAGTAAGGTTCCCTTCTGTCCACATCCCCTCCAGCATCTGTTGTTATTAGAGTTCTTGATTTTAGCCATTCTAACTGGGGTGAGGTGGTATCTCAGTGTTATCTTGATTTGCATTTCTTTTATGGCTAGAGAGGTTGAGCATTTCTTCATGTGTCTATTGGCCATCTATCTTTCCTCTTCGGAGTAGTTTCTCTTTAAGTCTTTGCCCACTTATTTATTGGGCAGTTGTTTCTTTGAAAATTTGTTTTTGGGGTATTTAATTTTTTAAGTTCCAGGTATATTTTAGATATGAGATCCTTATCTGCTGTATGGCTAGTGAAGATCTTCTTCCAATCCGTGGGCTTTCTATTGATCTTGTTAGCTATGTCTTTTGCCATGCAGAAGCTCTGCAATTTCATGCAATCCCATTTGTCCAACCTTTCTTTGATTTTCTGTGTTTCTGGGTCTCCAATAAAACACCAGAAAACCAGAAGTGGCACTGTGACTCAAGTGGTAGAGTGCTGGCCTTGAGCTGAAGAGCTGAAGGATAGTGTCCAGAGTTCAAGCCCCAGAACAAAAACAAAAAAAAAAAAGAAAAGAAAAAAAATGATCATTTTAATTAAATTAATTTTGGGGTTTTTTGAGAGTCCCATTATGTTTCCCAGAAAGACCGTAAACTTGCAATCCTTTTCTGCTTGTCCCAGACATATACTAGTGTTTGCAAATAAGGGAAATCATAGGACCTATGTTTCTTTGGGCCTGGCTTACTTCACATGTATATGTCTGGGACAAGCAGAAAAAGTCAAAAGCTATGTATATATGACCAGATAAGATGATATTAAGCAAAATGAACCCCAAGATAGAGACACAAGTGTTTTTTTTTCCTTTCTTGCTATTGTTTCTAACATATTTATAAGGTAGCATGTGGGTTTTTTTTTGTTGCTTTGTATGTCCCCCCCCACACACAGTATAACCCCTGTTTTTCACTGTATTTGATGTCAGTATAATTTGGGGAGGGGAACAGAAAAACAAAATGTTTAAATAGGGATACAGGTTGATACATTGTAACAATGAGATATACAAGACACTGTTGAACAATGCACTTTACAATTTAGGCAGGGGAAGGGGGATGGGGGAGGGTAGTTGTGGAAGTGGGAAGGGAGGAATGGTAGGAGACAAACAAAGGAGGAGGCAACAATACTCAATAGGAAATGTACTCATTACTTTGCTCATGTAACTGTTACCCCTCTGTACAGTATTTTCACAATAAAAACATATTAAAAAATTAAAAAAAAAATCTTGGAATCTTCTAGTCTCAGGGCTGAATTACAGGCTGAATTTCTGGCATCTGTCATTACAACTAGTTCTCAGAAAGTGAAGGAAGACTTGTTTTGAGAAACCTTGAAATAGTAGTAACTCCAAGTCTACAATTCAAGTCCTGAAACTGAAAGTCTCTCAATCGATATTAAAATGCCTAATCATGTAACCTGTGAGTCAAATTCAAAGAATGGTGATCATACAAGGAAAGAGATCAATCAAATTATCACCAGGAAAGAACTAAAGGACCACAGTACCCATTTGGGAACACACAAGATCTATTACCATGTAATGATTACACCCAAAACTAGACACTTCAAACAATAAATATTTATATAAAATAGTTTTTATGAATCTGGAATATATGTGAATCTTACACAAAATAGTTGACTGAATCTTTGAAGCCAGAGTTTTTGACTCCGTGAACAAACTCTTGGGATTCGATATGTCAAGTACAGACAGTCACCCACATATCAAATAAAGTGATGATCACAGAGTAAAGAGGTTTTATTACATGGCAGATCAACCATGGGAAACAGTACTGCAGGCCATCTTCAGCTATATTTGAGTACAGACATCAGCCTGAGTTTTAAGAGGACAAAGATTTAGATGTCTCACTGTTGATATTTATTTCAATCCCTGTTTAGAAAAGACTTTCAAAAAGTTTTCATTATCAGGAGAGTAGTATAAATATATAAATAATTTGTTGCTGCCTGGTGTAAGGTCTATCCACAGGTTTTCTGACTTTTCTTCCCATAGGGACAGTTTGAGTTCCTTGTCATAAATATGTGAAATAATCAGTTCTGTCATTCCTAGAAATCAGAGAGCCTGAAAAGTAGCTATAGAGATAATGGCTTAGATCAAAGGCAGGTACATAATGAAGGTAAAGATGCCAAGCTTTCTTGGTCTTTTGGTTAACCAATGGGCTCAATTAATTTGTGTTTTCCAGCAACAGTTATTTTCAAGAATACCCTATACTTTAACTAAATTAAATGTAAACTGTTTTGAGTGCACATATTTTTAGAAATAGCTTGAGTGCTACAAATATTGAAGTTTTGCTCCCTCCTCATTTTAATTCAAAAATACTATCTTAAGTGACTAAAAATTTCTGTGGGAATGAATTTTCCCCTTCAATGATTTATTTAAATCATTCTACTGCTTTCTGGAATTTAATATTTTTTAGATGAGTGATTCTGATGTAAATATTTTCCTCTTTTCTATAGAAGTGTTTATATTTTTCCTAAACTTGAGTGATTATTTACTCATTTTAGCTAACTTATTTACTTTTCATAGTCATCTTTCTGAAAATTTTAATCTTTCTCAAGCCTGTCCCTGAAGTTATTACTGTTGCTCTCTGATCCTTAGTATTTCTTAACAAACAGGTTGTATTTTTTCTATTTTTTAGTCAAAATATGATACATATGTGATACAGACAATGAAATTGGAACATTAAGAGTCTGTAAAATGGGAAAAATAATGGAAAAAAAACACAAAGGAAAATTAGTAAAGAAATAATAACTTAAAAAGTATAAAAAATTATAAAAGGGCTATATCTGAATAGCTTTCTAAGTTTACTGTGTTCAGAGTAAGAAGGAGGAGAGACAACTTAAAGCTCAATGAGTGTGTTTCAAGAATAAGAAAATGATAGCCATCATCCTAACTTTTCCCTGTGTTAATCTGTCCAATTCTATCTTCAGCAGTCTCTTCCATTAATTGATAGTTTCATGTTCTTTGGAAATGCAAAGAAATTGTTGATAAAGATCTTTTCTCATTTTCCAATGCCAACATGAATTTTTCCTATGAGTTTTGCTTCTCATAGCAAGTCTTCTGTTTGATACAGCAAATTCAGAGCCCAAGTTTATATTGTCTGCATTTTTTATTCATCAAAAAACAAAAAAGTTATAACTGGCACATCATCTCTGCCCTAGAAAATTACTGGAGGATTCCATTCAGATCCTATTTTTTTTCTCCACATACTTTTCATTTTCTGCTTAGTGCATGAGCAGAAGGGCTGTGCATTGGTGGTTTGTAATCTGTAAAATCTGTGTTGCTTGGATGTGGGAGGTGGCAGCAGTGTCTTGAGTGAACAGGCAAAGCGAGCATCTGGCAGCTGGCATCTAATTTGGGTAAGCTCTCTCTTAGCAATTGCCAAACTTGAAATCCCATCTGCCTGAAGTCTGTGTATGCTCGCTTGATTAGAAGTATTGGGCTACTTCAGACTCCATCCATTCCCCTGCTATGAGAAAAGAAACTCACTTTTCAGAGAAACCAAGGACTGTGAAATTCCCAATAGACACAAACTTTGTGTTCCATAGTTAGCTTATCTCAACTGAATTTCATCTGAGCCTGAACTTGGATCTTAGCTTATTAAGTTCTGGTCCATCTTATATCATTTAACATATTTTCCAAATGAAGAAATCAAAATAGCTGTAGCAATACTTTTTGGAGGAGTACCAGAAGTTGTTTAAATGTATAAAAATAGAGAAGTTAGGTAAAATTTTATTTGAGGCTTTACCTGCTACCAAAACACACTTTTTCTAAATCTCTGCCTCTGTCAGTTATAATTGAATATTATTAAGGCTGGTTGGTGGAGACATATTTTATTACATTATTTTCTATCATTTATATATGAATATTAAGTATAAAAGTTAAAATGAAATTATCCCAATGGAGAAATTATGTGTATTTCATCCTACCTTTATCATTTACCATTGTTTTTGTGATATTTTCCTTCTGTGGTCTTTCTTCTATATTCAAGCTGTGAGGAAATGTACTCCATATCTACCTTTGACTTGATACTGATTTCAGTATCTGAACAAGTTTGTCATATGCCTGTGACAGGGTGATTAAAATGAATTTCATCAGGGCCCCAATGGCATTCACCTGTAATCCTGTTTACTCAGGAGGCTGCTATTTGAGGATTGTGACTTGAAGCCACCCAGGCAAGTAAGCTTGTGAGACTTGTATCTCCAATTAGCTACTAAAAAAGCCAGCAACAGAGCTTTGGTTCAAGTATTAGACTGTTAGCCTTGAGAATAAAAGCTCAGTGACAGCTCCCACACACTGAGTTCAAGCACCAGTGCATATGCACTGGCTCAGAGCCAATTTTTGAAATTTACTCTCTGCTAACTCTAACCCCTCTGTTGAAGTTATAACAGTTCTTTACTGAGGCCATGTTATATAATCTTAGAAATATCAAGATCTCAGCCCAAAAGATAGGAATATCCTTCCAATTAATAAATGAGATTATTAACATGAATTTCACAGTATCATGGCATCATTATTTTACAAAACAATTGGGGATACGGTGTGATAACAATAGTCCCATAAAAATACCTAGTGACTAGCAGATTCATCTTGAATTTGTAAGAAAGAGAATATGACAAGATGTGTGAGTACCACATAAAGCTGCAATGGTTCTACTTAATACAAAATGACCCCCATGGGCTCATGTGTAAGTTCTTAGTCCCAAGCTAGTAGCTCTATTTTAGATGGTGGTAGATATTTCAATGGATACTTCTCTAAGCACTCAGTCCTGAATGCTGATAGAAATACACAATGAATCTTGTGTGTTCATGTGGTTTCAGATGGTAACAAACATTAGTAAGAAAGGAAGAAGAGGCCATTCAGGCTATATTATATCAATGAAATTATTGAACTATTATTTTGGCCTAATTCTTTGAGGGAGGCAAGGTTTAAAAGTGATGGATTAATTAATCTAGTGGAGAAAAAGATACTGTTTATTGCATAATGGTTTCAGCCAGACTAACAGTAAAAAAAAAAAAAAAGGACTAGAATAGACCTAAGAAATCCAAAATATCTTCAGAAATGTCTGTGGAAAGTTTGGGACTAAAGAAGACATAATTTCTAAGGAAGTTAGCAGCAAAACAAATCGTTTAAATAAGGATACAGGTGGACCCATAGCAACAATGAGAAGTACAAGTTGTCATGTTGAAAACGAACTTTACAACTTTGGTGTGGGGGGGAGGATTTTGAGGGGGTGGGGGGGAGGCTAGGAAGGGATGGGAAGGGTAAACAAAGGAGGAAGCTACAATGCATGATAAGAAATGTACTCATTATCTTGCCCATGTAATTGTAACCCCTCTGTACAGTATTTTCACATTAAAAAAATAAATAAAATCAAAGTATTTTGCATAGGTATGATGTCTTCAGTGTACCTTGGAAATTGACTAGAACCCATCTATCATAGTCTCAAAAGTATACAACAGTAAGCATGTTCGACAAATTTTCCCTTGAAAATGCTTGTTGAACATGCACATCACACAGGGATACCTATAAATTTGTTTTCCCAAAATTCATTTTGTTGTAAGGAAACTCAGTCATAAGAAACAGAGAAGCCACCACTTAGGCTAAATTATGAATCTTTATTGGAGAGCTAGTAGACTGCTGGTGGACTCTTGACTCAAAAACTAGCAGCCACAAATGCAGCTAGCACAAAGCTTATATTGGCCAAGACTATATAAGGTTTGTGGAATTAAAATAACAGTGTTATACATAACCAAAACAAACCGTATGAATACATTTAAACCTAATAGAAAAGCAAACCATCTAGCGAAGCAATCAGAAGAAATCAAAGGCCAATTGTCTAGGGGAAACATAGACCAGTCTCCTTACTTCAATTTCACCATGCTCTCCCACTCAAGCCAATGAGGCTGTCAGCCAAAGGGACCTAGTTACTGCTTGAGTTGGTAGAAATACCAATTCATCCACCTGATGCCGGTTTACAGCCATGTTTGCAGAATAAGAGTTCCAGGACATGTCCTCTCATATTCCAAAGGAACGCCCAGGAAGACAGATAATATGTGACAGGGTCAGAGTTCCTGAAGACAGCTCCTGAAAGAGCAATGCATGAAGATGTGGGAGTGAAACTGAAGTTGCAGTGGAGACCCAAGTAAGTTGGAGGTGGTAGGAATGTGGATGATAGGAACAAAACTCCAGACAATAAGGGGAGTTAGTCCAAGAGTGAAAGGCCATATGGGGAACATTACAGTTTGCATTACAGTGCCAAGGTCTTTAGTGCTAGCTGCCTAACTACAGGATTTAGTGTTACCTCTGCTAGATTCTATCTTTCTTTGTTCCTCTCTTCATTGCTAGTCTCCTAGTACTTTTTCCTTGTTTTACTTAATTTTGTAATAGTAACTCATAGCTAACAGTTTGCTTTGAGTCTCAGAGGAGACTTTGAACTTGAACTTTTGAACAATATTGGAACTTTTAAGGCTATGGGGACACTCAGAGATTGACTAAATGGATTTAGCATTAAGAGATAGAGGAAGCATGAAGTTAAGGTTGAATATGAAAGGGCTCCCACTGGTTCACATCTTGACTGTCCTCAGTGAATGTCATTATTTAAGGAGAGGATAGAAAACATAGGCAATCAGGTGTTGCTGGCAGTAAGCCACTGGATGTGTCTCTGGAGATTGTATCTTGTCTTTTAACTCTTCCCACCACCCCCTCTCTTTCTGTCTGCCAAGATAGAAGCTGTTCCTCTATTCTTGATATGCACTGAAACTTCTGAAACCCATGAGCTAAATAAATCTTTCTTTCTTTTAGGTTGTTTATGTCATGCATTCTGTCACAGTGTCAAGAAAGCTAATATATCTTCTGCTGTTTTAGGCTCAAGCAACCTGAGATTACTTAAAACCTCATTTTAACAGTCATAAATAATTGCAGCTTATATAACATTAGCTTGTATAGACCTGCTCTGGATGGAGTAGGTGGGGAACTGGTTGTACGAAGTAGGTGCCTCTCTCTGTGAATTTTGCTCTGTAATTTGGCATCCCTTGTCTCTTCCTTGCCAGGAAACAAAGCCTCTACTGATGCCAGCTGTCTCAGACTACCTTTATAACATCTTTACTGTCAACTCAGTTTTTCGGTAAGGTGTTGAGTTTTGACTTTCACTCTTGGAATGCTGAAGCTCTAATTTATTTCCATATCTCTTGCCATTTTCTATGCTCTGTGTTTTAAAACTTGGGTACTTTTCTTACTCAAACTCAAGAAAAACTACCACAGCAAGTGAGGGATAATGTTTATCCCTCACACACTTTGGGCTATATGGCCCACTCTATGACAAATGATCTATGTCATTGCATATGATATTATATTTTACATCTCCCATCTCCTTTCTTGAGCTTTGCATGCTACTATGTTTATATCAACTCTTGGCTTGGAGTTAGTGATGACAGTTGTACTGAAACTGCCAACCTAAATACAGTGGTCCACAGATAACATCCAATTCAATGTTTGCCTTGGAGATTAACACAAAGGGATTTGCTTTTCAGAGGATAGAGGAGAAATCATAAGCTCATTTGGGGAAAATGAAAAAAAATGTTATGTTTGAATTACTTGAAGCATCTTCAAAAAGTGAACATACATAGTCTGTAAGTGTCACTGCAACTTCTTCATTATAGATCATTTTTTAAAGGGTAAAAGAAATTCAACCTAACAGCTGTTACATTTTAACTTTTAACACCCTATCATCTTGTGCTGAAGGAAGCACAGTCAGCTAAGTTAGGAAGACGTGACTACTGATGCTCTGATCTACAAAGATTTTGTTTGTACCTCTATTAACTTTGAATGTTGCATAACCATAGCTCCGAATCTCCTGTGTTGTATAATTTGTGTTAATCTACTTCAAATATTTACTGGTTGTATCCAAAGATTAAAAATAAAGAATTTGGTTTCTCTAAGGAAGCTAAGTTTATATACATTTAAAATTTCACTACAAGTTTCTTTTTCATGTATGTTATGGGTTGAAATACCTTTTACATAGGAATAATAATAATAATAGACAGTTTTTTTCACTTTGTGTTTGTGCTTTGCTTCACTTATAATATGATATAGGCTTAGAAACTACAGCCTCCCATTTCTAGTGCATGAAGTTCAAGACCTACGCAAGTGCTGCTATGTTCAGTACTTCAGATACTGGCCCAATGTATATAATAAACGTTAAACTGTGGTCATTGTCATTACCACAAAACAGCTAGTCATTTCATCATGTTGTAGTCCTTTTGAGTTGTTACTTTCTCTCTCTCCCATTTAGGAAGAGATAAATAGCAGATGAAATAGGTAATGACTATTAGTGAGGGGAAAGTGAAAACAGATGCCATTTGTCCAAATCTATGCATAAATCAATGACTTATTTAAGATATATCTTATGCAATACAACACATGGACAGCTTCAGGTCATGAAACTCAAAAACACCTAATTTGTTCTACAGTTACTTTCTGAGCAAAGCTATTTTCAAAGCAAAGCAAAGTAGATTGTTTTAACATTACCATACTTTACACTATTGCTATTTTAATAATATGGCAACAGTTTATTAGACTAGAGAGGGATGCCTTAAGGTTTTCTTGGTGATCAGCTGATTGGAATAATATCTATGCAAGACTAAAATTGATAGTATCTAACCAAGAACTGATCCTTGCCCTTTTGTAACTGAACAAAAACATTTTGAAAAGAACCAAAAAAGGAAAAATACAGACATGAATTCATCCATTCACTCCCACAAGCAGTAAGAGACAAGGGTAGGAAATAGAAGACAACATTTTCATAATAGATGAGCACACAGCTTACTGTTGGAATACCAAGACTTTGAGACATTCTTGAATTATTTTGCTTTTGTGTGATAGTTTGTTTTGATTTATTGTTTTGCATTTTATTTTCTTATCAGCAATGAATCCAGCAGACTAGCTTAAGGCAAACAACAATGATATGAAAAGTATTCAGAACAAGAAGAATTTGGATCCAGGACCTCAGACATTAGACAAATTCTAATCTCCTATCCCTGCATTTAGCCTTCAATCATCTTGCAAAATGTTAATATTGAAAAAGAAACAAGTAGACTTCAATTTCTTCTTTGTTCTCCTCTGATCCATTGCCATGGTCTAAAGTTCTATGCCCTCATCTCCACTTTACGGTCTGCCAAGCAGAAAAACACTAGTTATTCTCAGTGTCATGTCCAAATTTCTAGGAAAGTGTTTTCATTACCTTGGCTTAGATCACATGTGTAGAAAAGCATCCTGTTTTTAATTTGTATTGATCTGTAAGCAAGGAATTTTAGGAGTAATAGTTTCTAGATTAGATATCCAGTAAGTAATCCATCACAGTTTTCTCAGATTTCCACCTACCTATCTTTGTAAAATTAACCCTATAGTTGTTGAAACCTAAAATAGAATTAGAGAGCAAGACTTCTGTATATGTAAGGTCTTTTATCTAAAAGAATGTGTAGCTGAAAATAGAAAAAAATTTGGCATCTGATGCCAGAGATAGCACATAGCCAGGGTGGATTTTACTGATTGCAACAATTTCAGATAGGTCTGGGAAAATGGCATTCAGCTGCTGCAGCTGGAAGCTGTTGAGCACTGGGTCAGAGTTAACAACCAGGCCAGACCTGGTCTGGCCACCTGATTTGGGGAAAAGGGCTGCGGATCTAAGATGGAGGTTGTTAAGTCAAAATGGAGGAGGATAACCTAACAACTTCCAGCTAAGACTGGCTTCAAACCACAATCCTCAGATTTCAGCTTCCTGAGTAGCCAGAATTAAAGTTCTCATTTGAAAT
This sequence comes from Dipodomys ordii, assembly GCF_000151885.1. Classification (NCBI taxonomy): domain Eukaryota; kingdom Metazoa; phylum Chordata; class Mammalia; order Rodentia; family Heteromyidae; genus Dipodomys; species Dipodomys ordii. The sequence continues at coordinate 820,747 of NW_012267360.1, forward strand.
TCATGTCCTGGACAGGTGCTCAATCTTTTGGGTTTAGGAAGTTTGAAAACATAGCCAATACGAAGCCCATCATTCTTCAGGTAGCTCCATTTCATTCAGCAATTGTTGAGTGCTCACACTACCTTAACTTTCCACCTTCAGAAAAATCCAAAATGTCTCCACTTTTTATAACTAATTTAGAAATAACAGACAATCTTGTGTTTTGCGGTAGAATCTGAAATTGTATTTATTTTATTTTATTTTTGTTGTTTCACAGTTTCTCAGATGGTTTGGTTTTCTTTCTGCAACCCAACAAACTCCAGTACAATTTTTAAATTTTCTCCTTGTTTCTTGGGTTCTTCTCAGGGTCCACATAGGGAATAAAGCTAACACAGTCATTGGAATTGCCACTGTGAGAAAGGAACCATAAATTAGTATGCATTTATATACAAGATACCCTTTTTGAAGGAATGAATATGGCTTCACCTCTGAGTGACTATCTTTCCCCTGATGTGTCCATTAATAGAAGTACTCATTTGCTAAGCCCCATTTATTTCATAGCAGCATCAAATCCTTCCCTAACTATTGCGAGAGCAATTAGGAGACTAATCCTGCCTCAGAAACACCTAACACTTGAATGGAACCATCTTTACATATATTAGGCATTGTTACATAACTGTAACCTGATATCACTGTGAAAGGCAAAAAAAAAAAAAGGTTTGTTAAAAGATTTTTTTTAACCCATAAACTAAATGCTCTAATAGGATGGCATGGGAAAATTAGTTCTACAAATGTTATCTGAAAAGGGAAGAGTTTATGTGTTGATTGGAGGCCAAAGCTTCACAAAGGCCTTAGAAGAATTGAACATTGGCAAGTAAGTTAACTGAAAACTCAGATGAAGGGCTGGAAAGTTGGCCCAGTGGTTGTGTTGTTTGGCTTGCATGCATTAGGACCTGGGTTCGATTCCTCAGCCCCATGTAAGCAGAAAAAGCCAGAAGTGGCGCTGTGGATCAAGTGGTAGAGCCCTAGCCTTGAGCTGAAGAGCTGAGTGACAATTCCCAGGCCCAGAGTGCAGGCCTCACAACCAACAAAAAAGAGAAAATATTAAAAAACAGGTGTTGGTGGCTCACGACTGTAATACTAGTTACTCAGGAGGCTAAGATCTGAGGATCACCGTTCAAAGCCAAGCTGGGCAGGAAAAGTCCATGAGACTCTTATTGCCAATAAACCACTCAGAAAACAAGAAGTATTGCTGTGGCAATAAAAGAAAAGAAAGAAAAAAAATAAGATCCTAAAGCCTTCCTGCTAAATATTGTTTGATAACATATTTCAAGGTGGGATATAGATAGATAGATAGATATACACATATATATCTGCATATAGAGTGATATATATGTATACTCACACATATACATAGGTAAACATAAATGTACCTAAGGATAAATGAATAAATTATATATATATATATGTATATATATATATATATATATATGGACAAGACAAATGGCCACAAGCTTCAGTTGGATTGGTGCAGAAGTGATCAGCAGTTCCCTAAACAATTATCCAACCTGAGAAATGAAAACTCACCTCAGGTGATGAAAGAAGTTGATGAACTCTCTCCCATCTACCCAACCTGCTTCCTACTAACAAGAAGGAAGAAGCTAAGATCAGAACACACCCTAACAACAGGGAGGTTTAGGAGATCAGTGTTGAAGGTCCACACCTGTGGGACAGTCTACAGGAGGCCAACTCACCGGGTTCCAAAGCTCAAGTTTAACCTGGTCTTCCCAGTGGGACCGTGTCACTGAAACCCAGCAAGCAAATAAAATGGTTCTCACCAAGCCAGAAGTCTCACAACCCTACAAAGAACCAAGAAAGAGGAAGGAAAGGCTGGGAAAAGACATTCAACTGTACACACACACACACATATACACGCAATATATGTACATAGGTATAGGTTTCTGCATACGTGTTTGTACATATATGTATATGTATGTATGCATATATATATATATAAATATATATACACAAGGGAAAATATACTTATATATACATGTATCTCTAGAAGACCAATAGCCACTGGCTTCAGTTAGATTATTTCAAGCGTGAGCAGCAATTCCCTAAACAATTATCCAACCTGGGAACTGCCAATACACATCATGTGAAGGAGGAGATTAAGGCACTCTCTCCCATCTACCCAACCTGCTTCCTACCATAACAGAAGTAACAAGATCAGATCAAAACACAACCTAACCACAGGGGGTAGGAGCTCAGTGTTGATGGTCCACACCTGTGCTCAGCCTACAGACAGCAGATTCACCAGGTTCCAAAGCACCAGTCCAACTTGGTCTTCCCAGTGTGACCTTGTCTCTGAAACAAAGCAAGCAAACAAAACAGTTCCTTA
>NW_012267360.1:823959-826004 GCF_000151885.1 Dipodomys ordii
CCTGGCCTCCAGCACAGATGCCGACGAGCTATACAAATCCTTGAGGCTGCTCTCAGTCATGCCCATCTCGGCAGAAATCCTTGCCACCACGGGTGTCGGAGAGACAGTGAAGGGTTTTAGGAAGTACCAGCAGGTGGGTAGTTTGGCCAAGGAGCTGACCAAGCGCTGGAAGACCTTGCCTGTGCTGAGGCGCAAATCAGAGGCTCTGAGCCAGGTTCCTGAGCAGGACGGCAGTCAAGAGCCCAGGAAGGATGATCTGGGAAAGGGGGAGTGGAAGGGGACGAGGAAGCCGGAGGCTGAGGACATGTTGAAGTCCTCAAATGTAGATCCGTTCTCTCAGATAAGGGCAAGTGACCAGCAGGATCCAGGAACACAGGTGAGTGGGTCCAGCATCTCTGTAGACATGGTCGAGGGTGGCATCGGGATGCAGAATGCAGAGTCTGTGTGCGGAGTTGTGCGGCAGCTCCAGGAGCGCCTAGCCTCCAGCACAGACACGGACAAGCTTCTTCATTCCCTGAGGCTGCTCTCAGTCATTCCCATCACGGCAGGAATCCTTGCCACCACGGGTGTCAGAAGGGTAGTGAAGCGTTTTAGGAAGCACCCACAGGTGGCCGGTTTGGCCAAGGAACTGGACAAACACTGGAAGACCTTGGCTGTTCTGAGCCACAAATCAGAGGCTCTGAGCCAGGTCCCAGACCAGGATGGAGGTCTAGAACCCAGGAAGTATGATCTTGGGCAGGGGGAGGGACAGAGGGAGGTGGAGGATGGTGAGAGGGAGCAAGAGGACCTGTTGAAGGCGTCAAATGTGGATATGTCCTCTCAGAGCAGGGCAAGTGAACCCCTGGATGGAGGAGTCCAGGCGTGTGGTTCCCGCGTCTCTGTAGATGTGGCCAGGGGTGGCATGGGGACGCAGACCGCAGAGTGGGTGTGGGGAGCCGTGCAGCTGCTCCAAGAGCACCTGGCCTCCAGCACACACTCGGAGGAGCTCCGCAAATCCTTGAGTCTGCTGTCGGTCTTGCCCATCACGGCAGAAATCCTTGGCGCCACGGGTGTCAGAGAGATGGTGAAGGGTTTTAGGAAGCACCCGCTGGTGGGCAGTATGGCAAAGGAGCTGGACACACGCTGGGAGACCTTGGCTCTCCTGGGCTGCAGCCCAGCGCTTCTTTCGGCGATTCTACAGCAGGTCTCTGAACAGGATGGCGCTCAAGAGCCCAGGAAGGAGGCTCTTGGGCTGTCAGAGTCAGGGTGGGTGCGAGAGGACAAGTTGAAAGAATCAAGTGTGGTTTGGGGCTCCGGGGGGAAAAAAACGGCAGCCGGGAGGGGAGGCCCCAACTCTGGGCCAGAGCCCCCACGGGCCGGGGAGCTGTGTGAAGTTCCAGGGACCTGGCAAGCGGTCTGCCAGCCCTTGTCCCAGTAGCAGGCGGGAGAAGCGTCCCCGAGTGGACCCAGAGTCCTCTGGGGACAGCAGCAGGTCTCATCGTTGGGCTGTGGACAGCCCTGGAGTCTCGCGGGACCCTGGGCCCACTGGTATCCGGGACATGCCTGGCAACGCGTGCCTTCCGGTCCAGCAGTCTCAGGATCCACCAGGGATCCCACAAGAAGGTCTCCCCTGGGAACCCCAGGGACAGGCTGGGGCCAGACCAAAAGATGGGTGCCGATCCTCTGAAGAGGAGAAGAGAGGTTCAGGCCCCCTGCCCTCTAAGGTCAAGCAGACCTCTGGCAAGCCAGAGACGCAGGCAGTGAAGCTCCGTGGGCACAATCACAAGAGCAAATCCCAGCAACAGCATGAATTCAGGGCACCTCCACAATCTTTCGAGGATGCCCTCAACCAGACCCAGCTGCTGCCGAGGAGACAGAGGACCAAGGGTAGGATTCGTGCTGCTGCCTTGGCTAAAGGAGGCCTGAAAAGGAATGGCTCCAGTGGCCCCAGAAGACCCTCGGATTCCGTGCACAGCTCAATCCCGAGGGCAAGCGAGGTTCAGGCAAACCAGGTGGGACAGCTTGCGCCAACCTCAGCCGCCAATCGAGCCAGTCCTGTCAATTCC
>NW_012267360.1:827220-827765 GCF_000151885.1 Dipodomys ordii
GATATGATGCATTATCATACCATCAGCCAAAGGAGCCATATGGCTGCCTGTGCAATTCCATGGCTTTTGCTGCAATATCCCTAAAGGGTATCAGAAATGCTTGCCTCAGAGAGCACAACAGTGCCTTACTATCCTGACTTTTCTAGCATCTTGCTCTCATATTCACTCAGAAAAGCTGTTGTGCAACTCATAAAAAAGGCTACACGTGACAGTTCTGCTACACCAGGCAGGGTGGTTTTTGTTCAGGACTGTATCACTGTGGGAGGAACACGTGTATATTGAAAGCAGTAATAAACACCAACATCCTCAGCCTCCACCCTGCTGATTTTCAATGTGAAATCTGTGCGTGACCCACTGCCACTTAATCTGTCAGGGGCCCCAGAATATTGGTTGGAAACCAAATAGATTAGGGCTTGTGGAGACTAGCCTGGCTTCTGTAGGAACCAGTAAAAATAGGTGTTTCCATCACTATATAAGAGACTCTGACTCGACCTACAGAAGATGGAGACTGGCTCTCTCATGGTGACAGGCAGAGAGAGTGGAGT
>NW_012267360.1:827815-828668 GCF_000151885.1 Dipodomys ordii
AAATAGGTGTTTCCATCACTATATAAGAGACTCTGACTCGACCTACAGAAGATGGAGACTGGCTCTCTCATGGTGACAGGCAGAGAGAGTGGAGTCTGAGTCAATATAACATCTTCACTGGATCCTAAAATAATTAGAAAAGTGGACAGGGTTAATTACTAGCATCATGAGACATTTTCACAATTACCTTATTGCAGGCTATATTTTTTTTATTTTTGTTTCATCCAACAAAGTGTCCATTAAATACATGATGATCACACACACACATACATCCGAATTTGTAAAACAGCATGGGTCTTTGTTCCTTCTGGAATCTTCCTCACTCTCAAAGACACATATGCCACATTTCCATTCAAGAGGGCAAATATGCATGAGTGGACATAACACACATGGGGAGCAGAGCTCAGCCCCTCCCCATCTCCTTCCTCAGCTCTAGTATATTCTTACGTGATACCCAGAGCAAGCCCCAAGAGCTGAACAGGGCACCTCATTTTGAGAGTAAGGAGTCCTGGTCAGTCCAGGCAACTTAGAGCTGAGCTTTTATGTTGGACTTGCAGGGAAGTTCCTCCCTAGGGAGCAATATGCAAATATCCTGGTGGGTGCAGTGGTGAGAGACAAACTGCCAGGTGAGATGGAAATAGACACCGGAAGGGTGGGGCCTCTCCTGTGAGCAAATGACATTGACTGGGACCAAGTAAAGCAAGAGAAATCTAATGTGAGTTCCCTAGAAAAGGAATGCCTTCATGATTCCCCCTACTTTTGTCTGCTGCCTAATTCTTCAACCCTTTCTGGTATGCTTTACAGTTTTCTTTATAAAGATGCATTTCCATAAATATTGAGTCATTCTTATTTA
>NW_012267360.1:836778-847599 GCF_000151885.1 Dipodomys ordii
AGATGAGACTGGATTCTTATTCACAAATATTCTCTCTGACTTTCACATTTTCCTTTTCCTCTTAAAGAATCATAATTTCACCTTCCTTTATTTTTTTCATCATATATTCCTTTTGTATATGTGTAAGTTTGATATTGCGCACCAAATGAGAATTAACAAAATGAAGGAAGTCATGCTTAAAGAAAAATCACATTTCTAATCCTTCTGTCACATTGCTGGGTATCACAGGTACTGGGTATCAGACTCACTTGCTGTATGCTTGTAGTTTAGGGGTTTTTTCCTGCTTATATTAGAATACCAAATCGTTTTTCCTCTACTTTATATGAAATATATTCCAAATACTTCCTCAATTTATTTACAATATGTACTTGTTTTTGTTTTTGTATTTTTTTCTTTTTGGTCGGTCGTGGGGCTTGAACTCTGGGCTTGGGCACTGTCCCTCAGCTCTTCAGCTCAAGGCGAACGCTCTACCACTTGAGCTATAGTGCCACTTCCGGTTTTCTGGTGTTTTATTGGAGATAGGAGTCTCACAGTCTCTCTTGCCCGGGCTGGCTTTGAACCACTATCCTCAGATCTCAGCCTCCTGAGTAGCTAGGATTACAGGCGTGAACCACCAGCCCCCGGCAACAATGTATACTTGTATCATTCCATAGCTGTTCACAGAAAGCATCCTTCTTTTACAGTGGAAAAAAATCCATTGTGTGTGTGTCTATGTATGTGTGTATATGTGCATGTGTGTGTGTGTATGTGTGTGTATGTATGATCACAGAGAGAGAGAGCAAGAGAGAGATGATTGTTGAGTCATACTTTATGTACATGCGTTTTGTTTGTTGCCAATATTTTTCCTAGGGTCAAGAAGTTTATCATCAAGGGCATTTTTTGAAATATATGGGATATATGTTAAATGATAAAATCATGCTGTTTTGTAGATTTTGTCATGTTTTGTTTATCATTTTTAGAATTGTCTCTTCAGATGTTCTCTCTATTATTATTTCCATTCTTTGCATTAACTTTTGAAAAAGTTTGTGTTTCATCAAGTTAACATTTAAGATTAATGGTCACATCAGGATAAAGATGCTTCTCTCTGAGCCTGAAGCATAGAGCTGTTTCCGTGCCTATCCTGGGTAAAATAAAATCTCTAACATGTGTTCATTCAATATGAGTCATTTTTTAGCCTTTGTTTTATCCTTGAATTTTATCCATTTCATGGATTGCCTGGGAGTTACTTATCGTTTTTCCTTGATCCATGTGTAAAGAATTGAACAATATTAGCAATTTTGTTGAAGTTCTAGGGAAACTTTCAACATGTTCTACCGTGTGTGCCAACCTATTTTAATCTTACACAAAGATAATTGGTTACACTGTGGGGGGGCTGAAATTCCACTTCTTCACCAAATGCCAGCTAACGTTAGGAAAATTTTCAGGTCAAGGGTGTGTGGCACAAGCTATTTTGTGGTTTGTTTTCTGTTTTACATAATTATTATTAAAGGAGGCATAATCCTCTATTGCTTCTCAGCATTTCTTATGCTATGTATTTATATGTACACAGAAAAACTGAATGGCGGAATTGGTCTTGTGAGCACTATCATCCTTCTCTGCTACATCCTCACAAGGTTTGCTTCATTTTCTACAGATCTGTTCTTCTCATCCTCCTGTCTCCACAAAAGACCTTTAAGTGATTGTGTGATGTTTCTTTCAGGCTTTGAGTCCTTCAAGATGCTGAAATCAAATTGTGCTCCTGCTTTCTTCCACATCCAGGAAAAAGCAACCTGGGAAAATAAATACAGACCACCAAAACTAGAACAGGAACTAATTTGTTCCAGTTTTGCAAAAGAGTCAGCCACCCTCCCTTAGATTTAGTATGTTCAAAGGGAGGTAGCTGGAGATGGGAAAGCTTTATAATGAAAAAGGGAAGGAAGCCTTTGGAAGTTGCTGATAAGAGGAATCTGGAGATGGGCTGAGATATGGAGAATGTGTGTGATTAATTTGAAGAATATATTTGGTTCTCTTCAGTTGGCCCTTGGATAGAAACTGGGGGAAAATAAAGAGAGACTGTCAATAAATGACTACATGGTCACTGTTCTGGTCCAATTGCTGTGAGATTTGTGGTCTGGGCTTTAAGGTCATTGCTGTGGAGATTATAAGTCTGAGTATTTTCATCAAGGATGGTCTACCCATTGCCCATTTGTATAGTTAGTATCTACTTTAGACCATTTAGTAAGAAAAACGTAGGTAGTGATTTAAATGCAAATAGAAATGGCTATTTTCAGTTATCAAAAATCTTGTCTCAGAATTTTTCTCCAGGCTGATTTATATTACCTGTACAGCTTTCCCAATTACTAGGTTATATCTTTTCTTATAGGTGATTCTTGCACAAACTCTTGTGAACCCCTGTAAGCCTTCTGTTCATAGAAAGATTCAGATTCTCTGACAACTCTGATGATGAATATACAACTAGAAATATGGACATGAATATTTTAACTCAGAGCTAGATACTTCTCTATAAGAGAGATGAAAAATGTTTTCCCCATATTTTTAACCTATGTGACCTATTTGGAACTTTGGAAAAAAGTATTATCAAATGTTCCCTTATAATTTCTAAAAAATTGGTTAAAATAAACATGAACTTAATAAAAAAATAAAATAAATACAACAAACTATGGTAAAATAACCAATAATCTAAATAACTGTTATTCATTCTTTATACAATATTAATTTTCCTCTAGGAATCTAATTGTAAGGTATTTCATGAGCCAAAATTCACAAAGATATTAACTTCTCAGCTCATCCACATGTATTAGTTTTGTGGGCTCTCCTGTGGAAGCTTACGCAAGAGGAAATTACTTGCTAATAAAAAATCAAATGAACAAATATTCTTAAGAGCTAATCCCATCAAGTACCATACATTAGTAATTCTACATTAGATATCTGTTGACATTTAGATAACTTGAAGCCATCATTCATCCATCCCTGAACCCATTTATCAAATAATATTTGAGTTAATAATATGTTTTGTACAAGATATTGGTTCCTGATGTGAAAAATATGCATGCAAACAAGTAAAAAAGCTACAATGTTTAAGAGATATTTTGCAAAAATTTTGCTACAAAAATATAGTTTTCAAGAAGTCTGGGAAAATTATGACTCTTATACTTGTGAAAAAGAATAATGTGTTGTTATATTTGGTTATGAAGTAAAACCAAATGTCTCATGTGTTTGTTGAAAGCTTGATCCCCAGTCAATGGTAGCTCTGGATCCAGATTAGATCATGACTGTGCTAACTTAACCACTGATAAGTCCATAACCAAATGGGCCATTAGAAGTCAGGGCCTAACTGGTGGAAGTAAATGAAGATTTCATGCCTTTAAAAGGTATAGCTTATTCTAGAAGCCTTCCTCCCATCTCCTTCTTCATCTTCCACTTCTTTGTCTCCTTCTTCTCATTTAAGGTTTTGGTTTTGGTAAGTAATATTTATATTAAGGAATCTATTGTGCTAATTTACTAAGAAAGTATGTCCTACACAATAGGAAATGGTTGAGGATTAGGGTGGTTATCTTCTTCCAGAGAAAATATCCTTTATTTCTATGAAATTCCACCAACAACAATCTCTCTCATATGAATTCAAAATCCTAAAAGCTGAGATTTCAGCTTTGTGATATAATACTTGATTAGTCAACACAACATCCTTGTTTCATCTCCATCAGTGCAGAAATAAAATAAATATGAAACTTTTCTTCTGTTTAAGAAATCCAGTGTTATTCTGTGTCCTGGTGCATACCCTTTGGGGTTTACTGGAGGTTCGATACCTCAGCTCTGGGAGGATGTTGCATGTATGCCTTTTTCCTTTCTTGAATTTCCAGGTTTCCCTATGCCCACACCACATTTCAACAAGCTCTGACTCATGACGCAGTCACTCCTCACATCTTTAACTCTTTAACATCCCCTGACCAACTTGAAAAATTAATTTTTCCACACTTTCTAGTTGTCTTCAAGGAATAATTACATTCAATACCATATTGGAATTGGACATTTCTTTTTCTTTTTTTCTTTTTTTTTGGTCGGTCCTGGGGCTTGAACTCTGGGCCTGGGCGCTGTCCCTCAGCTCTTCAGCTCAAGGCGAGCGCTCTACCACTTGAGCTACAGCACCACTTCCGGTTTTCTGGTGGTTTATTGGAGCTAGGAGTCTCACAGTCTCTCCTGCTCGGGTTGGCTTTGAACCGTGATCCTCAGATCTCAGCCTCCTGAGTAGCTAGGATTACAGGCGTGAGCAACCAGTGCCCGGCTGGACATTTATTTTTCTTATTACCTCAGTGCCAGTTGCCTTGCTATTAACACATCTTATCAATTCATATGGTCACTATTTTTTTGAAATAATAGAGTAGAATATCTCAAGTTATATATTCTGTACTAAGGAAAGTATTTTTAATATTTCTGTAGGTTTGAAACTAGCCCAATTAAGAAAATCTCTTATCTCTAATTAACCATCAGAGAGCCAGAAGTGAAGCTATAGTTCAAGTGGCAGAGCACTAGCCATGAGCTAGCCCTGAGTCCAAGCCCCATTACTGGCATGCACACAAATAATAAGTAAATAAATAAAACCAAATCCAGTTCTAGCCATAACTTAAAGACAGCTTTTTGAAAGTGGGAAAATCATGTTTCACATAGGAAAAAGTACATATTAGATATAAGTAAAAATATATTTGTCATATGACATAAAGGAACTCAATCAAAGGAATCTTAAAAAAAAAGAGTACAAACATACATCATAAACAGATCACATTACAAATCAAGGCAGGGAGTTTCCCACATGATAGAGAAGCCAATGTAAACTGCTTGAGAAGACAGATTTTTCAGTTACTTTCAACCTAAGAAGAGATGAAAATTACCCAAAGTCACACGTAGCATATCTAAAAGCCCACAGAGGAACAGGCAATACTGAACAATAGAACATTAGTTTGGGGGTTCATGTCTTTGTTAGCCGAAATACTAGCCCAGTGATTTGCAACTCTACTCTACCTTCCCTGCGATGAAATTGTGGAAAGTATTACACATGACAGGAAAGCAGTATGACATCTGTAGACTTTTTTTTCTCCAGTGAAGACCTAAAGAAATAATTTTGAGCTGTATAATTTGAGCTGTATAAAATATGCCAGCTATCTCTTCCCAATGTCACCTGAGGTAGAAGTGTCTGTCACCTCAGTTGACATCCTTGACTGTGCTTTTATCTGCAGTGATTCATCTCAAACTATTAAATGTTAGTACAGATGATATTAATAGCCAAAGGTTAAGACTTTTAGTTTCTTGCCTATTAAGGAAATATTTCAGTATTTGAAGCCATAATTACAGGATTACAGAATAAAAGAGCCAGAAGGGACTTTGGAAGTTATCTATTTCAATATCATATTTTACAAATGAGGACACAGAGGTCCCCGAGGGGAAATGACCTGCCACAAAACATCACTCTGCAGTCGGGTGGCAAAGTAGGTGCTAGGGATTTAGAATACCACAATGACAGTGTGTTTAATTTTATCGTTTAGCACCTATTTCTGAATTAATGTCTTTGCTATGCTCATTTATATCTTCCCCCTACCCTTCCTCAATGGATTTCCCACTCCTGGTGTTTCTGCTATTTAATTTTTATGAAGTTGTATACTAACTTCCAGTTAAACTGTTTGTGGATATATTTCTACTTCCAATATTTATTTTATATTAAATATGGGTCAAAGGAATGAATTTCTTATATTAGGAAGCATATTTATATGGAGATTGTAGAACACCTCCACAATTACCCAATATTCCAACTTTCTCTGTCCATTTTGTGGTACTTTAACAGAACATGGAGTAATTTATAACAGATGGAATAATTTATAACAGAGGGGCAATTTATAAAGACTGGAAATATATTTGTCACAGTTCTGAAGATTGAGAAATCCAACATCAAAATGCTGTCCCATTCTGTTGTCTCATGAGGGCTACTTCTGGAATCCAAGATGGTAAAAGGCTTCTGGCCTCTCCTCAGATCTTCTGGCCTCCAGGATCAGATGAAAGTGAACACAGCTCCATAAAGAGCTTTTGTATCATGGCCTTGAGCCAATGATGAGAATAGAGTTTTCATCGCCTTGATATCTCCCAATAGGCCTCACATCTCAATACTGTTATGTGAGGAGTTGTGTTTTATCATAATATCTTTTTAGGAAAAATGCATTCAAACTATTATCATAAGACATCAAGAAGTGTAATTAGACTGAAAAGGTAGCTCCAGTGGTAGAGTGCTTGTCTTCCAATACATGGCTCTGAGTTCAATCTCAGGAAATGGTAAAAATAGAAGTGGGGTTTAGTTACTCTCTCAAACAGGGTCTTCATTTTCTAAGTTCTTCTGAATAATAAAATGCAACGAGAATAAAACTACTAGGTTATGATACAGGGCCATAGAAACCATCTGGCTTCTTTATGGCTCTCTCTTGGGAAACGTGCTCTTGCAGGCTCTTGTTGTCTTCATGAAGGAAGACAACAAACATAAAGACACCATGTTGAAAGACCACATAAAGAGATTCCTGAAGTGTCACACCTGGTACAGCCTTCAGATACCTGCATGAGTGAATGAGCTTCCAAATAACACAGACCCTGAATAGGAGCAGCCTAACGGCTCCTAGTCATCCCCAAGAACTGTGGAAGATACCAATAATAAAAAGTTATTGGTGCTTTTTCTTAGACAATTAAGTTTTCGGTGTTTTGTTATTCAATAATAGACATCCAAATCAATCTCTATGAGAATCAATGAAATATTTGTGGCCAGAACAGTTATGAGTATCGCCATAAGCAAGATTGCTAAAGTACAGAGGATTCTCTAGCTAGCCAGAATGTTATTCTCATTTCTTCAGCTTCACTGCACTTATAAGAGCTCATTACAGTAATTCACTTTTCAACAGGAAAGCCTAAACTGACGATAAAATCCAGACACTCCATTAAGCCCAGGTCTTTGTTTCCCATGGCAACCTCCATTGACAGTGAAACCATTTTCTCTATTGCTTGAAGGATCTTCCTACAAGAACGGTACAGCAAAATAGAGCACAATGCAATCCAATGCAAACTGAAAAGCTGAAGATTGTCTAATATTGTACACAACAGTGAAACCCATGAGACACTATGTTGGAAATGAGCTATACAACCTGGGAGGGAGAGAGGTCTGGAAGGGAAAAACTGGGAGAAAATGAGGGAGGGTGTTACATTGTTCAAAAGGAAATGTACTCCTTACCTGACTTAAGAAACTGTGTCCCCTCAGTACACCACCTTTACAATATTTTTAATTAAAAATACATTGTATCTGTGTATAAAGAAGCATAAGGAAACTACTGAAAACTATTTAAGGAGAAGCTGGGAGAATATAGAAAAAGATAGCCATTGTGGGGTTAACATGTACCCATGATATACCATGGTGAAATGGCTTATCACAACTGATACACATTAAATAAAACAAATGAGATAATATAGAACATATTCTGCTGGAGAGTAGGTACTAATGGGAGGAGGCAGGTGAATGGACAAGATGAAGACGTTTCAATGTGGTTAAGATGTTTTATTTATATGCATGTGTGAAAAAAGAACAATGTCATATATTGAAATTGTTTTAAGAATAAAGGAGGGGAATGAGGGAGAGAGATCAAGGCACTGAGTTTCTTCAGGATATATTGTACACATGTGTGGGAATATCACAGTGAAATTCCCTCATTTGCTCAATATATGCTAATAAAAAATAAAATCATCTAAGTGATGAAATGATTTGTTGGAAGTCCCCCTCTAGCTGTACTACAGAAGGAGCTGAGGGCTAGGCTCTTTTCATTTTACTCCCATTCAATAGCCAATGTTTAGCAGTCACAATGAGTTGAAGCCAGTAACAATTTAAAATTTAGTTTACAAATGTTTCAACATGAAAATGGAGTCAGAGTGGAGTATGCCCTCTACCCCTCTATCAGTATTTCTTCTCTTTATGCATTCAGTAACCATATGTATATTTCAAAGACATTTCTAGAACCAAGTGCTCCATATATGGGTATTTCACCACAAAAGTACCTACCTGTATGCTGGAACTTGAAAAACATCTAGTGCTGAGCATGAATAATTTATTCTATTGTTTAACACAAGGGACCTACCAGGTACCTTCCTTTATACATACTAAGAAGAAAGGTCTCTGGAAAGCTAAAGCTCCAGTGCATTCCTTGAAGTGACTTCTACATATTTGTATGAAGGTAAGTGGGTGACAGGGAATAGTTCTTAGCAAAATGTGATGCATTACACTGAAAAAGTTTCAACACAAAGTATCAAAGGAAAGTGGGATGAGGTCTCATCAAACTACCCTTGAAAACTATTCTAGTCATAGGTCTTTCAGTTATGTTGCTTGATACTGTGTATGCTGTACATGTTTGTTGCGATTTTCTTTTGCTTAATTTCCTTTTTTTAGATGTACTGAGGCTTTGACTTGCTAGGCTGGTGCTGTATCTCTTGAGTCACATCCTCAACCAATTCTACTTTAGTATTTTTTTCCCAAAATAATATCTTGTGTTTTGGGCTGCCCTATGCCACAATGCTCCTTAGCAGGAATAAATTATTCTTAAATAAAGTTTAGCATAAATGGCTTCCAACGTAGCTGTGATGACAGGCGCTCATCCCCATGTCTTGTGATTGTTTAAGACTGAGTCTCATGAACTTTTGTGGACTGTCTTTTGTTGAATTCTGATCATACCAATCTCTGCCTCTAAACTAACTAAGATTACCAACTTGAGTCATTTTACCTGCTAGTTCCTTCCAAACCTTCTATTGTGTGCTGTTGGTCTATGTGTCTGTTTTTATATTGGTACCATATTATTGTTCATTCTATATTTCTGCAGCATAATTTAATGTCAGTGATATGTTCCAGCATGGCCCTTGACTCAAGATTGCTATGGCTATTTGGGGCCTTTTGTGTTTCCATATAAATTTTAGAATTTTTTTCTGTTTTGAAGATTTCATCAATAAAACCCTTAGATCTAATTAATATACTTCCAATACAGTAGCAAGGTATAAAATTAATATTAAAATATCAGCAGCATTTCTCTATACCAATAATGAACACACTGAAACAATAATTAGTGAAATGATCCTGTTCCCAATAGCCTCAAAAATTTACATCCGTAGGAATGAAAGAAAGGACATGAAATACTTCTGCATTGAAAAGACTAAAAGATTTCATCAGTTGGAGCATCTCAACTCACTAGCTGCCATCTATTTATGCTACAAGCTGCCCAATGACACTAGTTGCCTGCCATGCTTAGCTTGACTTAAAAATCACCCAATCTGAATGTTTCTCTCCTCACCTCTCCTATACACTTGGGAGGAGTGTGCACTTGCGTAAGGGACCTCTCAAGCGAAAAATCAGATCAACTCAGAGAAAGAAATGGAGTCTATTTAACTCAATTTCTCCTGTACCTTTTAACCCAATGAGTACATGTGCATCTGTAAGCTTCACGTTAAGCCAGCACGGATGTATGTCTTCTAGAGGTGCCAAATGTGGTATTCCCAAGGGACTATGCCATTTGTTCCTCAGTTTTCTGCCTTTTAACACCAACCCTGGTATTTCCTTAAGGCCTTTTCATCTTCCTTTTCAGAAGTGGGAAAATGAATCACTGTGGCTTTCTCACTTCAATCTCTATTTTCTGCACACAGTTACCAGACCCTCAAGAGTTTCTGCTTCTAATTTTTACCTATGGAGGACTTTCCAAATGTAAAGTAAAAGAAAAATTGAAAACTGAAAGTATGCAAAGCTGTTGTAAGAATCCATATAGGAATGAAATTTTTGAAAGAATAATCTTCAATAATGAAATAATTCAATAATCTTTTAATTTGATTTGCCTAAAAAGAAATATATAATTATAAAAAACAATACTCATTCTTCTGTTTCTAGTAAAAGTAAACCATATGGCATGCATTTTATACAAGTAATGGTAGAATTGTCTCTAGGTATGAAAGTCTTCAGCACTCTGAAGTTAGAGTAGACATCAACCTACAGCTACAGAGCACAAACTCTAGTTGAGTACTTTGGGGGCCAAAGATAATGAAGGAGACAAACAGAAGAGTTTGGGAAAAATAGCCTCTGATACCCATAGCTATCTGCATAACTAAACAGAGTTAAATGCCTTCTAGATAGATATAA
Source organism: Dipodomys ordii (assembly GCF_000151885.1). Taxonomy (NCBI): domain Eukaryota; kingdom Metazoa; phylum Chordata; class Mammalia; order Rodentia; family Heteromyidae; genus Dipodomys; species Dipodomys ordii. The sequence goes on from NW_012267360.1 coordinate 846,965, forward strand.
ATATGAGATAATAGCTTGCCCATTGTAGTTTCACCTACTTCTTAAAGGTCACCTCTTTAATCCCAAAGACTCACACAGAGCACAAAATGGTTAATGCAAGGAGAAAAATGGATTGTTTGTCGATTGAAGAACCATCTATATATTGATTTAATAAAAAGTTTCTGCCATGATTTAAATACCATCCAGTAATATTCACTCTTCTTCTCTATCCCCATTTTAGAGATGAGAAAATGAAATTTCACAGAATCAAAAAGACAGTAGGCCAGATCCCAGCCAAGTCCACTAGCTTTTCTTGAACAAGCTTCCCACTGTGTCCTGGTAAGCCCTCACTTGACTGAAGGCAAGAAGTAGCAGGTGACAGGAGCAAAAACATCCACCAAAGTTGGAACTTTCTTTATTAAGCCAGGTACCTAATTCTTTGTGAGTTCTAAATGATCTCTATAAAGGAGGAAGCAATGTTTGTGGCTTAAGAAGCAATATCAGAGGGGCTGGGAAGGTGGCTCAGTGGTTAAAGCGCTTGCCTTGCATGCCTGAGGCCCTGGGTTCGATTCCTCAGCACCACATTAGCAAAAACAAAAAAGCCAGAAGTGGCTCTGTGGCTCAAGTGGTAGAGCGCTAGCCTTGAGCTGAAGAAC
>NW_012267360.1:850469-861429 GCF_000151885.1 Dipodomys ordii
ATGGAACCAACCCAGATGCCCCTCAGTAGATGAATGGATCAAGAAAATGTGGTATATATACACAATGGAATTCTATGCCTCCATCAGAAAGAATGACATTACCAATTTGTTAAGAAATGGAAAGGCTTAGAAAAAATTATAGTGAGTGAAGTAATCCAGGCCCAAAGAAACATAGGCCCCATGGTTACCCTTATTTGCAATAACTAGTATATGTCTGAGTCAAGCAGAAAAGGTCAGATAAGTTGATGTTAGGGGAATGAACCCCAAAATAAGTATTCAAATGTTTTTTTTTGTTTTTTTTCGTTCATGCAATTGTTTCTATCATATTTATAAGATGATTTCTATGTTGCCTTGTATGTCCCTCCCCCACAGCACAACCCATACTTTCACTGTATTTGATGTTGGTATAATTTGTGGAGAGGATGGGAAAAAACAAATCGTTTAAATAGGGATACAGGTGGACCTATTGCAACAATGAGATGTATAAGTCCTTATGTCAAAAAACGAACTTAACAACTTTGGTGGGGAATGGGGGAAGTACCGAGTGGGGGGAAGGGAGGAGTATGGGAAGGGGAAACAAGGAGGAGGCAACAATGCTTGGTAAGAAATGTACTCATTATCTTGCCCATGTAATTGTAACTCCTCTGTATGGAATTCTCACAATAATTTTATTTTCTATGCAGAAAATGAAAGATTGAGAGAAATATTCCTACACATCTAAAGAGATGAGCGATACTCTCCTATGATACTTTTAAGCAGTCACCTTGGCCCCTCCTTAAAAATAATAATTACTTGCACAGCTCTGTGCATAGTTACTAATATTTACCAAGAAAAAAGAATTACAGATTAGTTAAGTGCTAATGAATGACTGATAAAACAACAAGTACTGACATCATACTATTTTCTTCAAAATGTTTACTTTGATGTGTCTGAGAGCTGTTGTAATTGCTACGGTAACTATAGTTCAAAAGTAATATATTATGAATCTATTAGGCAGGTAGGTAATTCCAATATAAAAGGAAAATGAAAAATTGCATAAATTTATTGTTTCAGTAATAATGTATAAAATATAATTAAAACATTTCCTTCACAATAACAATAAAAATATTAAAAATCCCAGTTGTAAGACTTTTCCCTAAAGGTATCCATGTGTTTGCACATAAACATTATTACAGGATATTCATCACAGGAGTGTTTATAATCATCTTCATACACTGATGATAATAGAAGATTGTCTACACATCCAACCTTGATAAATTTTGAAAGGCAATTTACAAACTCAATTGTGTTCCCAGCACCAAGACTCACTAGACTTTGGAACAATGTATCTGTATTTAATCTACTGGTATATCACTGGACGATTTAGTGTTGGAGGTAAAAGTTTTGTATCTGTGGGAATTTTGGGCAACTCATCCAAAAGTCATCTTGTATCATAAGAAGAAAGGTAAGGAAATTTGTTTTGATCTGAGTTACTGAAAGAGAGCTTTCCATCACCACATCCCAAAGCCTTACTTTCTGGGCACATTTATGTTCATGGCAGACAACCTTCTTGCAGTACAGAAAGCACAGTATAGGTTTTGTGGTTATAAAGTACTGTTGTTTAGGAAAGATTTATTCAGGCCTTTTCTGTATCAACAGATTAAACAGAAAAGCTGCCCAGCCCCTGGCATGAATGTTTGAAAGTAGAGGGAATAGTTGCCCAATTGAGAGACAGAACCCTGAGACCTGGCTGTGTATCACCTGAAAAATTGGGAGTCAGGTGCTTCTGTAGTTAATTCTAGCTTCAGAGCCAGAATTGTAAACACAGATGCCTTCAGCTGCCAAACAGGCTAAAGGTTCCTATCAAGCTGAGTTCTGAACAGAGTCAAAAATATTCCCCCATGAAAAATGTGTTTCAAATTTAACACTTGAAAGCCAGATTTAGCCAGAAAAGAGATTATTGATGGACATAGTGAGTTAATCCTGTTTCAATGACTGCAGGAATCTGGCCCAGACAAACATTCTTTCTATGCAGGGCATTCAGGTTTACTTTACAGTACTAGGCCAATGGCAGTGCAGCGGTGGGCATAGCCTCATCCAACTCTTCCTTAGATATCCTAGATTTCTTCTTAGAAGAGCAGCTGGAGAACTGGAGAAATGAACTAGGAAACAGTATTTGTACATTCTTGTGTCAGACCACTCTTCTGAGTTTCAAGCTCTTTTCCTTTCCTTTTACCTCTACTCTCCTCTCCACCCTTTCCTTTCTTTTCACCTTCTTCCCTGCATCCCTTCCTTTCTCTTTCTTTTCCTTCTTTCTCTCTTTCTTTTCCTTTTCTTCCTTTCTCCCTCCATCTCTCTGGCCTCTTCATGTAATGTTCTGAATATTTGTATTCCTTGAGAACTCGTATGCTGACATCCGGATCTCCAAAGTAAAGCTATGAGGAGGTGGATTTTTGAGGAGATGATTTGATCATGAATGTGGAATCTTCACAACAGAGATTGATGCTCTTATAAAAAGGCATCAGAATGTTGCCCTAATGTCTATCTGCAATGCAAAGACACAATGAAGAGATGACAGTTTGCAAATGAGAAGAAGGCCTTGAGCAGAACTCAAAACAATGGAACCCTATCTTGGATTTCCAGCCTTCAATAATGTGAAAATAAATGTCTGCATGTAAAGTGTACTTTGTTATAGCATCCTGAAGAGAATAAGTCAGTTCATTTCCTAGCTTCTCATTTGATTAGTGTATGATTTCTCTAAGAGTATATTAATGAGATGTCTCTTCTCAGAGTAGAAATGTAACAGTATGAAGATTTTATGTTCTTAATTATACCACATAGCTACATAGATCTAGAATTTAATCCCTCTTATTAATCTAATTGCTTGAAATAAGTATAGATTTTCTTCTCCCACATCTCACTCATGCATTTTACTGTGCCCTCTCCTGGGGAATATGTATGCATCAGCCTGGCTTATTAGCCAGGCTGGCTGATGGTGGCACTGCTTCTCAACCAAAACTCACAATTCATACGAATGGGAGATTTATCCCTTTATTTACCACAAGAGGTTATCTAAGCTCTAAGGAGATGAGAATACTGTAGAAACGGATTTTTTCCCAAGCCCTCAGAGACTAATTGTAGAGTGAGTCTTTGATATCCCATGGTGTGTGTGTGTGTGTGTGTGTGTGTGTGTGTGTGTGACTGTGTGACTGTGCCTGTGTGTCTGTGTGTGCCTCTCCTGGGACTTGAAATCAGGGCCTGAGCACTGTCCCTGAGGTTTTGGTCTCAAGGCTAATGCTCTACCACTTGAACCACATGTCTATTTCTGGCTTTTTTAGTGCATATTTGAAGATAAGAGTCCCAAGTACTTTGTTGTACAGGCTGGTTTTGATTCACAATTTGCAGATCTCAGCCTACTGATATCTACAATTCAAGGTATGAGACATAATGCCTGGCTAATATTCAGTTTAAATTAATATTCTAGATAGCTCCAATTCAAACAATCCATGTATTATTATAAGAGTATTGTTCTGGAAAAATGACACAGAATGACAGGACTTTGAACATGAGAATACATTCCCTAAGATGCATTTTGCAATATGAGAGATTTACTTATTTGATGATAGTTGTGTCTGCACTTGCTCTTTGAATTTGTATTAGCTTTTGAGACATGTGTATATGTGTAAATATATGTTACAGTATAAAATGTTACATCTACTCTCAGATGGTCAAACTCATAACAATTTCTTTCTTATTTTTGGGCAAAATCAAAAAGAATCTGTGAACACATATAGACTTATTGCCTTTGTGTCCAAAATTTTATCACTGACACTTAACATCTCATAGAAAGCTGAATGAATGTTACAGTGAATGCCCAAATATCTTAACACCTAGACTCTGCAATTGACACTCAATTCTCATTTCATTAGTTCTATACTTCTGTGCAGCCTGCTATTGTTGTCCAATGAGCTATCATGATTTCATAAATGTTGGTGTAAGTTGAAGACAGTCATACAAAGAATTTACTGAGTGACTAAAACTACCATAAAAACAAGCATTCAGATAAAAGTGTCCTGAGGATATATATTTTTTTATTTCTAACTATGTATCAGAATGATCACTGGTCACAAAGTAAAGGTATATTCACATTTATTTTTAAAATTGTCAGAATTTTTTAGTAAAACTTAAGCTGAAGTATTTACACTAGTATTTGCACTAAATTGTACTGCGAATAATATATCTAAGTTTAACCAGTTTCAGGTCCTAACTATTATAGAGTATTTTAGGTCTTCTTAATTCAGCCTAAGATATGTATATAGTGATAGCTGAGGTTTTAACTGATCTAGTTGTCAGTGATTATTATGACTTTTTCTTCTAATCAGTCATTTGTAACTGATCCTCAAATTATTTTTCAAGATATACACTTATTTGTAGAATTACTAAAATATAGATGAAAAATAAGATACAAAGACAAATGCCCTCACCCTCCCCAGCCTCCAGGAGTTTATATTTTTAACATTTGCAGTATGAGTCAACCAAATATAAGGTCTTTGTGACTCAGCACGAGTTAAGATCCCACAAGGTTTGAACAAAGATGGCCATTGCCTAGAGCAAATTGTGAAGCAAAGTTTGAGCTAGAGTTTGAAAAATGAGTGGTATATGAGTTGTGGAATAAACAAGGGATGATACTGGATTAAACTTGGAAGATAAAATCTCAACAAGCTGTAATATATTAACAAAGAAGAAAATTCTCCTACAAATGCATGGGGCAAACATTGAAACACTCACTAAAGTCATAACAGATACTAACAATGCCATGAGGTCCCATGGCAAAATTCATTGTTGGCTGTCTCTCTTACTGCTTCTTGCAGCTAAATTATTATATAGCTAAATTCTCTTACAGCTAAATTATTTCTCATTTTAATCTTCAATCACAAAATTCAAGCCCGTATCCTTGACTACTGGTAAAATAGAGAAGACATGTTCTATATGAGAAATCAATGGAATGCCAACTCTCACATATGGTTTCTGTTATTTTGAATTTTTAAGCACCATGGACAGCTCTTTACATCTGTGGAGTTGGGAAGCAGCATTCAAAGATGCATTACCATCTTTTTTACTTTAACACTGGGCCTGACTCTTTCTTCTACTAACTTTCACACATTTTTGGATGGTTATATGATATAGATCCTTAGAAAATAAATTTTATAACCAATGAAACACACCTGAACTTATGGGCTGCTTCATGAATGGCTTCACTGCAATTTAGCAAATTTGGGAATAATAATAGAACCTACCAAGTTGACATTTTTGAAAATTACCAAGTGAGTACATATAAAAGCCCTTTAGTCTTTTTTTCTTATGCTATAACATAATTTTTAAGATGGTTTAATTTATAAAGAAACATTTAGTTTTGTATTTTGAAGAATGGAAACCCAGGAACATGGTGCTGAAGTCTTCTTGGCTTCTGGTGAAGGTCTCATGAAGGTGGGAATGAAGACAATAGCATGAAGAGTTCAAATATGAGAGGAAGGTTCTTCATAACCACCAGTTGTTGTAATAAATAAGCCAATCCCTATGGGAACAAGAACTCACAAGAAAAAAATCATTAAGCTATTCCTGACAACCCATAACCCAAACACTTCCTTCTATGTCCAGTTGAAAAATTTTGCTTTCACATGGGTTTTGGTGGGAAAAAAACATATTCACATCCCAGCTTTACTTAGCACAGAACCTGGCTGATAAGTGTTTTACTAACATCAGTTGATATGGATACAATGTAATCAAACGAGCCACCTGAAAGCACTTGCTATGTTCTTTCTACATTGTAAGTGTTAAATATTCAAGCACATTAGTAAAAATAACAGGTTCTATGTTCAGGTGCCTGGGTTTGTTAATTTTTTTAATATATCTTCCATTGTGGTCTCATTAATAAATTTCTTTCATTTCTCTTCACTAAGATATAGTTCATTTATTTAGATTTTTCACTATAAAATAAATAAATCCAATTTTCTTATTATCAGACTGATAGAATTCAGAATTCATGAATGAAAGGAATATTAAATTTAAGAATGTAAATATTGGGCAACTGGAATTCTAGGATCATGCAATTATGGTAGCAACATTCATGGGAACTTTCCTGAATTATAGATAACTGTATCCTAGCAACAAACTTCTATGCAACATATATTTGTATGAAAAGCACTGCCATGAATTTTTGTCTAAGTAGTTCTAGAATCATTCACCTGCTCATATGGAACTCTTGAAGTGATGCCCTTAAAAATATGAAACCTCTGTCTTGTGGCTGACACACTATCTGCAACTGTTCAGGAATTCTAAGTTAAAATGTGTGTGGCTTGGATATGAAATGACTCCCTTAAAACTCATGAGCTGAAAGCAGTTATGTGCAGAACTTGGTCATTTGGGAAGTGATTGCATCATGATAACTCTGATCTCCTGGATATATTATCTACTTACGTATCCATTAATATTGTAATGGACTACAGGGTTGTGGTAGAAGTTGGGGTGTAGGATCTTGTTGGAGGAAATTGATTCTTAGGGGATTTCTTGAAAGTTATATCTAGACTGCAGTACCAAGTATCTTCCTCTCTATGCTTCTATCTTTGTTTTGTTAGATGAGCAACTTTGTTCCACATTTGCTTTCAACTGAGACATTCTCCCTCACCACACGGACTAGTGGCCATGAACTGAAACCTCTAATACCATAAGACAACACTAATCACTCATCCTTTTAAGTGTTTTTTCTTAAGCATTTTGTAATAGCTATTGGAAGCTAACACAAAAGAAAATGTCAGATATGTGGATGTTAGGTGAAATGAACCCCAAGATAAGTATTCATTTTTTTCTTGCAATTATTTCTAACATATTTATAAGATAATTTCTTTGTTGCTTTGTATGTGCCTCCCCCACAATATAACCCCTGCTTTCATTGTATTTGATGTTGGTATAATTTGTGGAGGGGAACGGCAAAAGCAAACCGTTTAAATAGTGATACAAGGGAATCAATGCAACAATGAGGTGTACAAATCCTAATATCGAAAAACAAACTTTACAACTTTGGCCAGGTCGGGCGGGGGTAGGGGCGCTGGGGGTGAGGGGGAGGTGGGAAGGAATGGGAAGGGGAAACAAAGGAGGAGGCAACAATGCTTGATAAGAATTGTACTTATTACCTTTCCCATGTAATTGTAACTCCTCTGTATGGTATTTTCACAATAAACACATTAAAAATATTTTATGAAATGCATTCCAAGAAAGAAAACAGAAAAAAGAAACAAAGCTAGGTTAGACAATGTATTCAAAAGTCTCTTGATCTCTTCAGAACCCAGAATGAACTGATTCAATAGATGGTTTTCCTCAAGACTAAGTACATGAGATTGAGGCAATGCTGAAAAAAAAAAAGAAAGAAAAGTAAAGCACCTTGAGATTTAGGGCTATCAATGCACAGGAGAAACAAGTGTTTTACTAAAGTGCATAGTAATCATCATGGTAAAGTTGGTGCAAGAAATCTAAAAAAAACTGGAGAGGACACAAGCCTTCAAATTAATGCAACATATACATTCTTCTCTACACAATGTTTATGTTGTAACTTAGATTTAAATAAAATAATATGTAGGATGGGCTTCTGGATGCAAAGTATCATGTTAAATAAACAATTTTATTCTTTTATAATTATTGCAAAGGTAGAAACAAAGGGAGGGAGAAAAATCTGTATTTATTACTTTAATTGTATTTTTATTACCTTTATGTCTTTGATTGGACTTTATGTCATTGATTGGAAAATGGTAATAGAAAAGCACAAGAAAGAATGCTCATGAAGTAATAGTTTGACTAACCTTAAGGCATGCTATTTTAAGATTTTGTTTTTTCATTGGTTTGATTTAAAAAAAAAAAACCTTTCCACTTAGGCAGGGCTGGTATTTCTAAAGCCATTTTGCAAATGAGGTCATAAGAATTGTCACATAAAAGCCCTCCTTTGCAATATCTTTCTTTCTGTGTGCACACTGTTACCATGACTGAAGTTGAGAAATTGTAGCTTAAAGTAAAATACAAAAGAAAGCAAGAGAGCTTTTAAATTTTGGTAGTAAGAAATATGGGGGATTTTTTTTTAGTTAGAGCTGCCAGAGAAAGTATTGGCACAAAGAAGTGAGAAAACATAATCTGCTAAACCATTGTGCTGGAGCAAGAAGACCCTAATACATGCTCAATGAGGATGTGACAAAGGAGGCCTTAGATTCCCTGAAATACTATAAGAGTTATGGCCCAGACAAATAACACATTCTGAAACTATGAACCAAATAGAAATGGTCAGACAAGCAAAATCTTATAAATTCCCATGAGGTTCTCACAATGCAGCAATATTTCATGGAAAACTGAGATAGATTGATGTTATAATTTATCAAAATAATTAATATTACTCAACATTTACTAGTAAACAGAATGATGCTGATCACAAGTGGTATGTGTGATGTGCTTTACTCAGTCTACTAGTGCAAATGCTAACATCTTCCTGGAACAACTTTGAGGATACACCAGAAATAAACTTACTTATGATCAGGGTAACTCTAAAATGACACATGAAGGTAATGATCACAGGCATGCTCAAATTGTTATGCTCTTCCAATTTTGATAAAAGTGGAAACATGAGTGTAGGGAGTTCTGTGAATAATTCTAATTAATTATGAAACAGAAGAGTTCATTCGTGGAAAACAAAACTTGAAGGTAATTGTAGAGACTATTCCTTTTAATCTTTCAGTTTGACTGACTCCAGATATTCTGCAAATAAATTCCCAAAATTCTAACAAAAATTCTCTTAATATTTCAGGATTCAGAAACTGCAGAAAAGAGAGTCTCTTCCAAAGCCATAAAAATAGATAAAATTTCCAAAACCTGGAACCAACCCAGACTGCCCCTCAGTAGATGAATGGATAAAGAAAATGTAGCATATGTATATGTATATATAATGGAATTCTATGTCTACATCAGAAAGAATGACACTGCCCTATTTGTTAGGAAGTGGAAAGACTTGGAAAAATTACATTAAGTGAAATAAGCCAGACTCAAAAAAACATAGGCCCCATGGTTTCCCTTATTTTCAATAGCTAGTATATGTCTAGGACAAGCAGAAGAGGTCAAAAGCTATGTGCATATGACCATATAACCTGATGCTAAGCAAAATGAACCCCAAGATAGGGACATATTACATTTTATCTTTCTTGTTGTTATTTTTAATGTACTTATTATGTACCGTGTCTGTTTTTTTTTGGTCTCGTTGTATGTTCTTCCCCCATGGTACAACCCTTGTTTTCAGTGTATTTGATTCCGGTGATCTGCATCTTGTATATACATTTTTCTAATTTGGGGAGGGAAAGGGAAATAACAACATACTGAATAAGGATACAGGATGACCTATTGTAATAATGAGATGTACAAGACAATATTTTAACAAGGAGCTTTACAACATTGTAGGGAGGGAAGGGAGGAAGGAGTTGGGGAGGTGAGGATTCAGGAATGGTAGGGGAAAATAAGGGAGGGGTAATAATGCTCGGTAGGAAATGCATTCATTACTTTGCTCATGTAACTGTAACCCCTCTGTAGAGTATCTTCACAATAAAATATTTATTAAAAATAAAATAAAACCACTTAACATACAACATGCATTCAAATTTCTGCTAGTATACATTTAGGAACTGTTTGAATTTGGTTCTAAGTTGTTAATATTTATGATAAAACCAGGTATTATATCAAATACAAAAACACAATAGCATGCCTTCTTTTTTCTCTTTTTTAACATATATTTTTTATTGTAAAGATACTGTAGAGAAGGGTTACACTTTCATGAGTAACATAATGATTACATTTCCTCTCTAGCATTGTTACTCCTTCCTTTCTTTGTCCCTCCCATCCTTTCCCTTTCCACTTCCTTAACTCCTCCCTCCCCCCCAAAGTTGTAACAATGAGATGCACAAGACACTATGTTGAAAACAATCTTTACAGAGTACCTTCTTTTCCTATTCACTACTTTTTGTAACAGCTGAGCTCTCAGTAAAAAAAGATATGCTCAAGAAGAAATTATTTGAAGGCTAAGTCCAGTCAAGTAGGATGAGCTAAGGTGGGTTGTGGTGCAAAGGAAGAGCTGTGCCTTAGAGAGAGGGAAACTGTTGAATCTTGGTTGAGAATTGATTGAAGTGTTGCTTTCTATATAGATAGAGAAGTTAGGATGGAAGAGGGAAAGTCAAAGAAGCTATGAATCTGTGGTGCTGTTAGTCCAGAGACTCAAGCAGTGTTCCCAGAACGGAGGCACTAACTGTGCCTTCCTTTGGCCCTGTTGTATCTATTAAGACTTAGGTTTAAAGAGCAAAGTTGATTGATTCCATTCCATGTAGCTAGCTTTTGGGGTAATAGGGATGAAAATAGAGACAAGGTTCTTCCTGAAATTCAAGTTCAATATAATTGCACAATTCTAGCTATGTTTCATTATTTGAAAGAGAAATGCAATGTACTATAGATGCCTGTAAGCAAAATTTTAATGGGATTTAGGAAGACTTTCCCATGAAGTACCTTTATGCCAAAACATAAGAGTTAGGATTAATCAGGAAGATAGTAGGGACAGAGCACTGATAAATGATAGCTGGCCAGAGTGGCCCATGCCGCTCCCTAGCTATTCTGGAGAATAAAGTCCAGAGGATTATGGTTTGAGACCAGCCTGGGCAAAACGTTTGTGAGACCCAGTCCCAATAGAAAAATCAGGATATGATAGCAAGTGCTTGCCATCTAACGTATGGTAGGAAGGATAAATATGAAGATCAACATCCAAGCCAGCCTGGATCAAAAAAGCAAGACCTTATTTTAAACTAACTAAAGCATAAGAGGTTTGTGGGTATTGTGGGCGTTGCTCAATTGATAAAATACTTGCCTGGCAAGTGCAAAACCCTCAGTTTAAAACCAGAATTGCAAAAAAAGA
>NW_012267360.1:861479-862567 GCF_000151885.1 Dipodomys ordii
AAAAAAAAAAAAAAGAAGCAATATCACAGACACCGAAAAGACTCATTCAAAATATTTCCTACAATATTAAACATTTTCTACTTGCTTCCTCCTGTCTAAAAGAAGAATTACAGCCCTGAGGTGAAGCCAGGCAGCACCCCAGTGGGAAGCCAGAGACCTCTCTTGCTATTCCTAATCTTGGAGAAAAGATTCGGTAGAGAAACATTCACAGGAGAAAGTAAAATCACCCATTATTTCACCATCCATAATTATTCACCAATAATAATGTGTCTTTATTTTTCTGTAGATATGCATGTTTGCAGTACAAAATGGCCAGATTTGAAATTTTGGCACAAAATTACGAATTTGGAATTGTATTGTATATTCATATGCATTTTCCTTGGATTTATATGTGTATAACATATGTTATATTACATATTAATAAATATAGTAATCTCATGTGACTACCTGTGGTTAATCCAGTACTTGAGCAGTTCAGAACACTTTCTTGAAAGATTTGTTTATATGAAGAAATATCGCCATCTTGTGGCCTATTACAATATTGCCTCAAACAACTTGAAGTCAAGAAGTGTTTGAAGCTTTGAGCACTATTGACTCTAATAACTTCATGTTGTTCATGGATCAGAAAAGGTCAGCTAGTAGATAATTTAAAGTAGCTTCCTATGTGAAAATTGGTATTTCTAAAACACAGCCAGTGCCCAAGGTGAATGCACATGCAGGGGCAGTGAATACCTGGACTAATTCTTAGAATTAGTATGTTGGCTTTGCTGCTTGTTGCAGAGTGACTCTTTGTGATCTTAAAAAAAAAAAAAAAAAGCAACAACTGACAACTACACTAAGCTCTATGATTTCAAATGCCCCTAATTTAAAGTGTCTTGAAAATTTTTCACATTCCTAGCTTTTCCTCTGTCCATGTCTGCAAACATTGCCTACTCTGAAGATCTAGTCAGTATTTTTCCTACAAAATCTGCATTGTAAATTCTAATGGCCTGTGTTTCCCACTGACCCAATTCTGAGTCATTCCTTCAAATCAGGCACAAATTTCTGAAAACTTCCTTGAATCACTCTCTCTCTCTCTCTCTCTCTCT
>NW_012267360.1:866447-890137 GCF_000151885.1 Dipodomys ordii
AGGGAGGGAGGGAGGGAGGGAGGGAGGGAGGGAGAAAGTAAGAGGAAACATCCTACAAGGAAAACAAAGGAAGGTGGGAACAATTTTCCCTTATAGGAAGGCAAGTGTTTCACATGGGAATTTGTTGTTTGGTTATTAAGTTTCTGTCCTCAATCTTACTAATTTTCTGCTTTTCTCTTTTTTTCTATATTTCTTTCTTCCCTCCTTCCTTTTTTCCTTTTTTCTCTTTCCTTCCTTCCCTTCCACTTTCTTCCTCCTTGTCTACCTTCCTTTTTCTCCTTCCTTCCTTCCTTCCTCTCTCCCTTCTCTTTCTCTTGGTCTGTCTTTTCTTTATTATTGCTTTTGTACTTGCATTCCAAGTTAATTTTTTCATTGTGTCTGAGGCCTTAGACCAAGAACAAGAGCAGAAGGTAAGTTTTGTTAATTTGTCAAAAGGGTTTTCTCTGGCCTTACTTGCAGGTCTTATGTTCCTTAAGCTCATGTGCTTCCTTCGGGTCTTTTTCAATTAGGGAAGTCACTATTTCTGTGCCTCATCTTTTGGAAACTCAATATGCTTTTAGTCTGTAAATGGTAGAAAGACTTTGTGCAAGCTATGTTGTTTTCCATTTAGTTATCCTTAAGAATTTGTACCCAGGAATTTTTTTATTTTTTTATTGTGAGAATACTGTACAGAGGAGTTACAATTACATGGGCAAGATAGCGAATACATTTCTTATCAAGCATTGTTGCCTCCTCTTTGTTTCCCCTTCCCATCCCTTCTCATACTCCCCTCTCCCCCCACCTGATCCTCCCCCCACCCCCCCACCAAAGTTGTAAAGTTCGTTTTTTCGACATAACGACTTGTACATCTCATTCTTACAATAGGTCCACCTGTGTCCTTAGATAAATGATTTGTTTTATCCATCCCCTCCACAAATTATGCCAACATCAAATACAGTGAAAGCATGGGTTATACCCTGGGGGAGGGATGTACAAAGCAACATAAAAATCATCTTATAAATATGTTAGAAACAATTTCATGAAAGGAAAAACACGCAAAAACATATGAGTACTTATCTTGGGGTTCATTCCCCTAACATCAACTTATCTGACCTTTTGTGCTTGACTCAGACATATAATAATTATTGCAAATAAGAGAAACCATGGGAACTATGTTTCTTTGGGCCTAGACTACTTCACTTAATATAATTTTTTCCAAGTCTTTCCATTTCCTAACAAATGGGGCAATGTCATTCTTTCTGATGGAGGCATAGAATTCCATTGTGTATATATACCACATTTTCTTGATCCATTCATCTACTGAGGGGCATCTGGGTTGGTTCCATATCTTAGCTATGGTAAATAACTGCAATAAACAGAGTCGTGCTGGTAGCTTTAGTGTGGTCTTGTTTGTGATCATTTGGGTAAATACCCCAAAGTGGGATTTCTGGGTCATAAGGGAGCTCTATGTGCAGTCTTTTGAAGAACCTCCACACTGCTTTTCAGAGTGGTTGAACAAGTTTACACTCCCACCAACAATGCAGTAAGGTTCCCTTCTGTCCACATCCCCTCCAGCATCTGTTGTTATTAGAGTTCTTGATTATAGCCATTCTAACTGGGGTGAGGTGGTATCTCAATGTTGTTTTGATTTGCATTTCTTTTATGGCTAGAGAGGTTGAGCATTTCTTCATGCAGCCTCTTCAGTAAATGGTGCTGTCAAAATTGGTTAACTACTTGTAGAAAACTAAAGCTAGATCCTTATATATCACTCTGCACCAGAATCAACTCCAAATGGATCAAATACCTCGGCGTCAAAGCAGACACTCTGGAAACATTACAGGATGGAGTAGGAGAAACCCTAGATGTCCTTGGCACAGGCCAAAATTTTCAAAATAGAGACCCAGAAACACAAGAAATCAAAGAAAGGTTGGACAAATGTGATTGCATGAAATTGCAGAGCTTCTGCATGGCAAAAGACATAACTAGCAAGATGAATAGAAAGCCCACGGATTGGGAGAAGATCTTCATTAGCCATACAACAGACAAGGTTCTCACATCTAAAATATACCTGGAACTTAAAAAAAATTAAATCCCCCCAAAAAATATTCAAAGAAACAACTACCCAATAAATAAGTGGGTTAAAGACTTAAAGAGAAACTTCTCTGTACCCAGGAATTGTGATGTTATCTCTTTCTAGTCTTCATCATTTTGTATTCTATATTTGAGGGAATGGGTTAGATGTGGGCACAAGATAGCGATTGTCTGGTGCAGCATTTGCTGCAACATATTCATCTTCCCTTGAATGCTAATTATATATACACAAATAAAAATTATTTACTTGGTTTCCACTTAATTTTGGAGATTCATTTTGAGTATATTTGTAAAGCTACACAGTTTACGAGAAGAAAAGGAGCTCTTAGCATTGTGAGTACATAAACAAATAAGTATGAGCATTCATGGGGATCATATAGGCTCATATATTCCAATAATTGGAAATACTGAATTTGTAAACTTCTTCATAGTCAAAATTTCACTGATTTTGTTTACCTGTGTTTCATGAAGACATAACAGTACTTATAGTGTGTCTTACTAAACACTTTTTAAGTAAAATGGATAAATCACAAGCATAGGAGTTAGAGAGAGCTTTCTGCAGAGAAGTTAGTATGTGAAGCATATAAGATTTATTCTCTACAAAGAAATCAAATATGATTATATATATGTATATATTATCCATTTTCAATGGTCATATGAACTCTACTTCTTCCCAAGGATAGCCTTGAGCTTCATACATTTCGCATGAGACCTTAGTAAAGCTTCTCCTCACTATCTGGTTTTCTGTCTCTACATGAAAACCACACTTCTGCACATAATCCATCCATGATTTCATCCACCTTAGACCTATACCAGAAGCCACATAAATACAAGAATGCCCAATCTTGCACTTCTACCTTCCCAAACTACTGTATTAACTAAATAAGCTTCTTTCTTTTTTCTAAAGTATCCATTCTGAAGATGAAAGCAAAGGAAAATAAACCAAGAACAAAAAAGAAAAGAAACCAAGACAAGGTGAACCCCTGTCCTTTTTCTCTGCAAAGATGAAAGAAAAAAAAAAACACCTGGCAACACCTCTGTTCTCCATAGGGGGAAATGTCAATGGGTGTCACCAAGCACACCCTGATTCTTCTTGATGCTGGGGCACACATTCCAAACCCATATCCCTCTTAGCACTCATCACTATGCTAAACAATTTTATGATGCTTCATAGTAATAAATGTTTCTCTCCATCTTTTAATTTCTCTGAAATTAAATTCCAGCTTTACAGAAAAACCAAAAGACCAGGAACTATGAATTCAGGTTCCAAATCAGCTGAAATGAATCTTTTACCATTTTTAATTCTCTTTTCCCTACTTGTTTGAGGATAAAGACAAGAAATTATTTTTTGTCGGTTGTGGGGCAAGACAAGAAGATATTTAAATTGTTGTGTCATAGGGGAGCTCTATGTGTAGTCTTTTGAGGAATCTCCATACTGCTTTCCAAAGTAGTTGAACAAGTTTACACTCCCACCAACAATGCAGTAGGGTTCCCTTTGGCCACATCCTCTCCAGGATCTCTTGTTATTAGATTTCTTGATTATAGCCATTCTAACTGGGGTGAGGTGGAATCTCAATGTTGTTTTGATTTATGTTTTTTTGTATGGCCAGAGATGTTGAGCATTTCTTCATGCGTCTATTGGCCATTCTTATTTCCTCTTCAGAGAAGTAAATAAGCCAAGCCCAAAGAAACATAGGTCCCATAATTTCCTTTCTCTGCAATGTCTAGGACAAGCAAAAGAGGTCAAAAGCTATGCACATATGACCATATAAGCTGATGCTAAGTGAAATGAACCCCAAGATAGGGACACAAGAGATTATATCTTTCTTGCTGGTCTTTTTAATGTACTTATAGTGAACTATGTGGGTTTTTTTTGTTTCTTTGTATGTTCTTCCTGCATGGTATAACCCCTGTTGTATTTGATTTGAATCAATGTATTTGATTCTGGTGTCCTGCATCTTGTATATACAATTTTCTAATTTAAGGAGGGAGGGAAAGGGAAATAACAAAATTTTGAAATAAGGATACAGGATGACCCATTGTAACAATGCGATGTACAAGACACTATGTTGAAAACAAACTTTACAACTTTTAGAGAAGAGGGAGAAGTTGGGAAGCTGGAGAGGAAAGGGAGGATAGGGGAAAAACAAAGGAGGGGGTAACAATGTTCTATAGGAAATGGACTCATTACCTTGCTCATGTAACTGTAACCCTCTGTGCAATAGCTTTACAGTAAATATATTTAAATATAGAAATTCTTTAAAGATTCTTCCAGTCCTATTCCTTAAGGTTTTATATGGATCCTATACAGAACCCCAAAAGTATATGTCAGTCTATTTGTTTTATTGCTAGAAATCCCATTGGTATTTCTTAATTTTCTTTCCATCCTGAATCTCATATTCTATAATTTACAAATGAGTCTCTATGCCAGCCATTGTCTGAATATGACATGCTTTCTTTTCCTTACCACCTGCCAGCTACCATACAAATCATCAGACACAAACTGTCAGTGCTGCTCTTACTTCTATTAATATTTCTAGCATCAATAGTGGGAATTAGGATGGACATGAAAAGGGTAAAAAGGAGAGACATAAGACAATTTAGTAATTATAAAAGTTATGGTGTATTTCCTGCTGAGGTTCTGGATATGCTAAGGCAAGATTGTTCCAATGCCCAGCAGTGCTCTTGTTTTAGTCTACTTTCCATTGCTATAAAAAATACCTGATAGTAAAGGTGAGGAGAAGAGGGTTGCATGCAGACAACATATATCCTACCAAATTAAGAAGAGTTAGGGAAGAGGTGGTTAGTAGCGGGATGGGTGAGAACATTGTAAAGGGTGACATTGTTCAGGATTAACTGCGTTCCTAAACGTCTTTGTTAAATGGCAACTCCTTTGTACAAATATTTAAATATAAAAACAAACTAATAAAAATAAAAATTAATAAAGAAATGTCACAAAAATCATCTTTAATGGGAAAGCTTTATTTTGGCTTATGGTTTCAGACTTCAGTCTCACTTTGCCCACTTACTTTTTAAAAACTAATTTTATTGTCTAGCTGATATACAGAGGGGTTATAGTTACATACGTAAGGTAGTTAATACCTTTCTTGTCAAATCCCTCCCTCATTTTTCTCCCACTTTCCTTCCCCCTTCCCCCACCCAAATTTTAAAGTTCATTTCCAACATATTGTCTTGTGAATATCACAGTTGTATTGGTTTGCCCTTTGTCCTTTGTCTCCCTTTTGTCGGTCCCCCACACAGGGACATGATAAGGCCCTAAAAGTTTGTGGCAGAATCACATTGTAGGACAAAGCAGCCTACATGTTTCTATAAAATCTTCCTACTACCACAGCACTATCTCCTTGGCCTTCTACATCATCTGTCCATAATGCAGAAAGATCATGCTTCAAACAGAGGCCTACGTCACTTCAATAGTAACTTTTGCTATTATCCAAGTAAAACTAATAGGTCTTTTAAAACCCTAAGAAAAACAAGCTAGGCTCTATCTCTATACCAGTCAACTACACATTTTCTATGGTAAAGACCAGTTGTCAAATATGCCTGGAAAAGTACTAGCTTGCTTGTAGATTCACAGCAAGATCAACACAGTTATTATGGTCCTTAATGAACAAAATGGGAGAGAATATGGATATTGTAAGCACTGTTTGGAAAGACTCTTAGACTCTGAGTCAAGAAGCTTAAATCCTTATTTCTTCAAGTGAAGTAGAAAGCTTACCTGGGTATATGTGAGGCTTTCCTATCTCAAACTTGGTCCAAAAGTCACAAGGGCAGTTGTGTAATAGCACTTTCTCCAGATCTGTAGACTCAGATTGTAGCAAATTATAGACCACATTCTGCTCACAGGCACATTTGTTTGGAGTACACAATGTTTTGCTTTGAATTGAATATGGATGCTCTAGTTAGATCTACTTTCCCACCACCCCACAGTCTCTCCCACACTGTTTAGTTTCTACATAGCTAAATTCACATATACTTGAGGCATTTGTAATTTTGTCTCCAGTGGGATATGAGTCCCTCTGTGATTATGAAAATGAAAACAACCACCTCAGGCTCACAGTTTCAATGAAAACTCAGTTTATTAAGGAAGAACATGGTTTACTCTGAAATCAAAGTACTATGTCTACGTGGCAGTGGTTAAAATAATGTAATGGCTAAAATAAAATTCTGTCTGATAGCAGAACAAACTACAGCTCAGCTCAGTTCAGCTTTTTAGCCGTGTTGCCTGGGTTTCAGATGCCAGTTTCTGAGATAAAGTTAAGTAGAGAAGCACTGAGATTTTATATGATGTATTATATCTGAAATTTGGAAGCAGTCTGCATCCAATCCCAATTTATTCCAGTCACTTCTCTATGGTTGAAAAGTCTAGTTTTGAAACTCCAGGGCCTGACTACCTGTCTGGGAACAAAAGAGTACACCCTGGAACAGGGCAAATAAAGGATATGGCATGCAGATGGCAATAATTATGACAGGCAACCTCTAAGATGACCGAATAGGTCCCCCTATTCCTCCCTAGAATGGACACCATTCTGTAATTCCTTCCAATTATACATATATGCTGGATTTAGCAACTTAACTTTAACCTAGAATGTACAGAGTAATGGAATGCCACTTTAATGATTAGCTTTAAAAGAATCCAAGGCTCAGCTTTCATTCTTCTCCCATTTGAATTCTTGGCTGTGGAGGAAGATAGTTGCCACATTGTCATTCATGTTATATGCATTTGGTAAAGTGCTGATGAAAATCAGTATTCCTGCCAACTAGCACATGAGCTCTGAAGTTGAAGCACATGAATTCAATCTTGCCTGGACCATGGATAAACTTGTAGCCCTTGGCTGATACCTTTACTGTTGAAGACACAGAGCCAATGGACTTCCCTAAGCCATGATTTCCTTTCTGATGCACAGAAACTCTTACATCATTAAGATGCTAAGTTTAGGAATGATGCATCCCACAGTTTTACATACAAAAACATCTACTGAGAGTTACAATGCCAGGACACACATAAGAATATATCAAAAGTGATCAGAAACTGTAATAAATCCCAGTCTTCCTCTCAATGGATTAGGTTTCAGAAATCAGAGGAAATAGTAAGAACTTAACACTGATAAAACTTACCAAGTAAGGGCTCTGCACAGGTAGAGAACAGATCTTATTCTATGTGGTTTGGCTTTTCATATCATCTTTACACTTATGTGGTTTGGCTTTTCATATCATCTTTACACCTAGGTAGCATTCAGCTAGCCCTCCAAGAACACAGCTTGAGTGTGGGCATGAAAAATAATATTTCTTCAAAAGGGAGTGCTTACTGCTGATCATGGTTGAAATTGGCCCCCAAAGTAATACATCCTTTTTGGAAGAATTTTTAAATACAGTGGCTACAGTTTCTCTGTAATAAAACTCTCACTTACTTTGATAATTTGTCTGATAATGTCATGTTTAGTTATTCTCTACATTCAGAGTCTGTCTAAATTTTCGATTAAATTTCAATCTTTAGTATGAAATTATTGATATAACAATGATTTTCAAAGTAAACTATGTGTAATATAGACATAATCTGATTGTTTTTTCACTAAGTCAATTATCCAGAAATAACTGCCTGCCTGCCTGCCTTCCTTCCTTCCTTCTTTCTTTCCTTCCTTCCTTCCTTCCTTCCTTCCTTCCTTCCTTCCTTCATTCCTTCCTTCCTTCCTTCCTTCCTTCCTGGAAAACAAAAGGAAGATGAAAAGAAGCACTTCCTTTTTCTTTACTTTTTTAATGAGCCAGTACTGGGTCCTGAGTGAGAATATCAAGCTCTAGCTTGACTTTTTCACTCAAGGCTGTTGTGTGACCACAGCTCCACATCAGACTTTTTGCTGGATAATTGGAGATGAGAGTCTCAAGCACTTTCCTACCTGGGCTAGTTTCAAACCATGACCCTCATATCTCAGCCTCCTGAGTAGCTAGGATTATAGGCTCTAGCCTACCAATTCCTGCTCTGGAATGATTGTCTAATCTGTTTTGTTATTTATCAGGAAAAATTTTGTTATCACACATAACATTTTATGTCATTCTTTTAAGTTTGGTTGCACTCTATTTTTTCGTTACATATAAACTGGTTCAGGAGTCCAATTCAACATCACTCTATTGCTATTATTGCAATGTTATTTTAAGTTGTGATAGATTTTATAATTGTTATGTCAGTGTGCCCCAATATTACTCCTATTTTTGAGATTTTTCTGTCTTTACAAGTAGACTTTAATTTAGTTGTGAACTGGCAGTGAAATCCAGGTCATTGTGACTGAAAATCTCATGCACCTCATTATTGCACAATACACTGACTTCAAATTCTCTTTTTTCAGCATTTATCAAACAGAAAGTAAGGGAGGAGCATGTCTATGTTCAGCAATGATTTTATATAGCCTACCTGAGTATCATTATCAGAAAGACACTCTTATTTGGTTATTCTAGAGAACCCGGCAACTGGAGCAATTCTATATCAGGTCTTTAGTACATAAATTGATGTGGTTGGTCAGATAATTTTCAAAGTTTCTGCAATGTTCTGTTGCATTTTGTAACTCAACATGCCCACAAATAGAATTTAGAGAGACGGTGTGCTCCTGAGTTTGGCCTGGTCAAAGGTGGAGAGTTAATCCATGTACAGTGGGGGAATATTTACTGAAGCTAATGAGAAATGAGTTTGAATACATTTTAGAACACACAAGATTTTTATGTATTTATGCAAATTCTGCTAATTAGCATGGGCAAACAAGAAATAGATGTCCAGGGAAAGGCTGACGTTTGTTTTCTCTCAGTGGTGAATGTTAATGATCAAAATAAGATTTGCAAATAAGCCAGTATCTTTCTTCCAAGGTTAATATTTTAATTTGGCTTGTTTTCAAACAGCTTGACTTGTATTATTGAATTGGCAAGCTGCCAGGAACTCCAAATCAGCTGAACAGTATCTAGTGATTTCAGATCTGAATGTAGACATTAGTTACACAGGAGTTCATTTTGATGCACAGGAAGAGAGGAGAAGATACTTGTATCCCTTTATGTTGTAGATTTTAACTTTCTTCAGATTTATTTGTAAATATTCTCAAACCAAGTGTGACATCTGCCTTTTATTAGTAATTTAACTGACATCTCTGATTATTTTGTCTTTTTTAACTAGAAAAAAAGAATGTGTGTGTTATTGGTGGTAAAGTTCATGAATGGGGTTGGCAAGTGTAATTTGTCATCAAGAACCTTATATAGTAATAGTACATGTCTCTCTTGGAGGTAAATGACTAAGACCAAGATATCAAAGTTTCAGAAAAGCTAATAACTTATTCCAGTGAGAGCTTCTAATACTAAAAGTAGGTCTCACTTAGAACAGTCAGCTCCAAATTTATTTAAATAAGATTAATAGGTGACTACTAGTTGAAAATGCAAAAACAGTATTTAGTAAAGGCGCCTTCTAAATGAAGAACTATGTGATGCTGTTTTCTGTAGCACAGACACTGCATTGCACTGGAGGTAATTCTATCATTTGTGTGCCAATGACCTAGCTCACAGAAGAAATATCTATAGCAAAAAGATCAATGGAAACACCCATGAATTGGTACATTACTATGGCTTTAGTTACAAAATAATTTATCTGTATTATATATGGTATTATATCTTCATTAAAGTTCCTATTGTCCATAATTGGACAAAAAGTCTTCAAAGTTTCATGCTTTCAAGAAAGAATTATGACCTAGAGAAAGAAGTATAGTGTCTTGTGAGTATCACACTATCTTGGAAATGAACTTTATAACTTGGGGAGGAGGGAAGTTGGCGGGGGAGGGAAAGTGGGAGAAAATGAGGGAGGGGGTAACAACAAGAAATAGACTCGCTACCTCAGTTATGTAACAGTAACCCCTCTGTACATCACTCTTACAATAAAATAAAATAGGAAGTATATGGTGAGGCAAGATGATACATTATATCCGAAACTGAAAATAGTAGTCAATGATTTGTACAAATCATTCCAACAGAATCTGAATCTTTAGTGAGATATCAGACATCTCAGAAAGATATTTTCTAAGTGAAATATAACTAATTTGCGGAATCTTTGCATTAGTTGTCCTTAAATTTCCCTAAAAAGGCTTAAATTCCAGATAATTTTAAATAAAGAAGAGGATTTATAGTTCATACAGATGGTATTTTACTACAGAATCCTAATTTAACACATCATTTCCTATAATCAATGCATACTATAAACTAAATATCATTGTCATTCATAAGAGAAGATTATGTTCAAGATTAAGTTAGTTTATCCGACAACACAAACTCAGAATCAAATGAATGCTTTGAGATTCTGTTTCAGAGTTCCCAATTCTATTGTTAAATAGAAGGTAAATTATACATGACATACTAATGATAACATCCTGGATGTTAAAATAAGGCATTACTCCTCCCTTTGTCTTGCTTATTTGGTATCAAATAAATATGTTATAGCAGAGTTACAGATGAAGCATATGTACACTGGGTAATGTCACAAAAATAAGGTATGATTACAGCCTGGGTACTGGCCAAGAACCAAATGAATTCAAAGAGCAGGAGCATAGCAAAAGAAAAGAGGCATAAAGTCTGATTCTGAAAGAAGGAATTCCAAAGAAATATTAGAATAGCTTGGTATATAAATGAGCCTCTGAAGTAGTCTATCTGTTCTAACATCTGCACAAATGTATTTAAATTCATTTCTTGTTGCTTAAAATCAGACATACATAAATACCATGGGATCTGACAGTTTATAATGTCCATATAATTGCATGAGAAGTTCTTAGCTTCATTCCACATTCTGCAAGCAGGTTTGGGAACTAACACCACTCAAAGTCAAGAGCAAATTAATTTTCCAGACAAGTGTTTTGCATTGGCTGAGATAGAAGGCTCTGAAGACAAACTGCTGAGCCTGGAATTTCATTACATTGAATTGAATATCTGTGAGATTCATGAACGCTAAACAGAAGGTAATGCTCACAGCTCCCTTATAATATTATATAGATTAAGTAAGTAAATACATGTCAGGTGCCATGTCAGCTTCCAATACTATTTGCTAGTATTTTGAAGACAAGACAAATTAGAAGTGAACAACCATTACTGTATGTAGGATAAACCAGAGATGTTGAGGGAGGAAGACACATATCATCAGTTGTATATTAGATATTTTCTAAACTCTTTACCCTCTAATTTTGAAGGACATTGTTCTGGGCTCAAGGACAAGTCATTGGCAAGTTTTATGTGATGGTTGAACTCATCTCCTCATCCAAGTAGGTTACTACCCCTTACATTTGTATCCCCAGTGCCTGATTCCTGATTAATAAAGGAATAAATTAAGGAATTCATTAGGGAATACAGTAATGAATGAAAACCAAGTGAAATGCTATGATTTTATCAGCATCAGTAAAGAAAACTAATAAATAATTTATCTCTGTAATGTTTTCTTGTTATAATCCATTTGACTGAAAGTAATACTGAAACAAATACATATATATTCCATCTATACTGACTGAAGGGAACATCCCTGAAAGAGTTGTTCTTAGAGTAGGTGAATCAAACCTTTTCTATAGTAGTCTAGAAGGAATACATCCTTAGAATCAGCACCTGGAATCTGGAAATGCCATCACTATATACATGTCCAACCTGGACCAAGCAGTAAGTTTCTCATCCCAAGTCTTCCAATTTATAAAATGAAAATAATAATTGAAATAGTGAGTTGCTCATGAACTTTGAGATTTAAGTGACATATAATGCCACTGCTGGAAAGAGTGAATGCTCAGATACTATTAGCTGATATTATATTATTTTATTCTCTCTATATCCTTGAGGTAAACAGTATAACACAATGAAAAAATATTTGTGGGAAATAATGCATCTAAGAACTATCTACATTGTTGGTAAAATAAGAATAACTATCTTTAGGTTTTGTAATGATACCATGTTTAGGTCTTTATATAAATTTCTGTCTGGATGGAGGCAAAAATTGATATATTTACTGATTCTGTATGATATTTGACATGCATTCCAAAATAATATCTCCTGAAAGATCAAGCACGATAAGGTGGTAGGAACACATCCATACATTAAAAATTGTCTTCACAGTTCATAAATAGGTTTCACTTTACTATTTACCCTCTGTCGTTTTGTATGCATTGGAAATTTTCCCACTAAAATTTAAAGACTAATTGATATAACACACATATTCAAAAACAAAAATAATATTCATAGTTTTCTAGCTACTAATCAATCCAATTGAATTAGACCTGGTTATTTCTACATCACACCAAGATGGGCTTAATCTACCCCACTGGAAAGAGAGGACTCACAGAAAATACTTCCAAGATAATCCAGGGGTTTGTTTGCTTGCTTTCTGCTTGTTCAGTGAAAGCAGGAAAAATACAAGTATGTTTTTGAATTCAGTTCTGATTTAATAGTCCATAATGCCTTGGTAATGGTGCAAGTGATACACAAAGAGAGAATTGTGGAGAGGCAGGCAGGCTAAAGGTCTTTATGAGGAGGGTGAAATTTAAATAAAATACTGAAAATGAGCAGGATTTCAAAAGAAGTAATGGAAAAAGAAAAAGGAGAAAGTAAGGACCTAAACCACTCCAAGAACATATCAAAGCAGACTTTATCAAAGGGTAAAAGGAGATTTAAGAAGATTAAAGAGACAACTTAGAAGAGAAGAAAGAACAAGAAGTGATCAGAGTTATTCTAAAATTTCATAGGGAAGAATAAGCTACTGACACTCATTTCCTAAGCTGCCAAAACAGCCTATCACAGTCTTTAAACTACAGAAAGGTGCTGTTTCAAAACATTGGCAACTAAAACCAAAGTTAAGTTGTCAGGGTGGTCATTTTTTTTAAAAATCAGGCAAGAAAGCATCCTTTCCTCTTTCTAATTTCAGATGGTTTCCTGGCAATCTCCAGAATCCCTTGATTTGTAAATGTTATAGATGTGAAATTCCAATTTCTACCTGGTGGCTGAATGATAATTTTCTTACAAGATAAACAATCATATTTATGAAGGAACCATCATACATTGTAACCTCATCATGATTTAAATGATCATAGTTATAACAATTCTATTATCAACTAAGATCACATTTCCAAGTTGTAGGATTGGAGCTTCTATTTTCATTTAGGGGCAGGGGTACCATAATTCAATCTTTAACTATACCAAAGCAGAATTATTCCCAAAAGGAAGAGAGTGAAGAACAGTTATTTTATAGAATTAAGTCTCTTAATGCAACTGGAATATGTAAGCTTATGCTTGATTTGGCCAATTCTTATCCATGTAATATTGGGCAGTTCCTCTCATATTTTTTTAATTCAATTTTATTGTCAAGGTAAGGTACAGAGGGGTTGGAGTTACATATGTAAGGTAATGAGTACATTTCTTGTTGAATATTGTTACTCCCTCCCTCATTTTTCTCCTAAACTGTGAAACAGACTTACCTATTTGGTATAACCAAAGGAATTCTTAGATAATGCAACAACATGACATTGGAGCTATGGACCTGAGCTCTGTAAAGTTCTATTATCACTGATCCTTCTATTCACTCACTGGCCCAGCACAGACACATTCCACTTCTTTTGGGTTTCCTAAAGTATGAAAAATAGCCTATATTTTAATCTATTGTTTTTCTTGCCTTCCTATCATTTACATACAGGAGTGAAATGCATGGCTTTGTATTAGTCAGCATTGTGTTACTACAACAAAATACCTGTGACAGTTAACTTCCTAAGAGAAAATGTTTACTGAGCTTATAGTTTTACAGGTTTGACCACATAACGTCTTCATCAGTTCAGGTCTGACAATGCCATCCTTTCTGCTTTAACATCAGCACAAACATGCATAATGAGGAAGAGTTTATATGACAAAGTCAGAGCCATGGTGTCCATGACTAAGATCCTTGTATTAAACCTCACCTTCAACAAATTACACCACCTCACAATAGTATCACCCTGGAGCCATGACTTTCATCACAGTGGACCTGTGAGTAACCCTCAGAACCTCACAACTAACTGGGCAACTGATAACCCACAGCTATCCAGCTATCTAAACTGAGAAGATCTAAGCTTGAGATCTGGGGGAAGTATCAAACCCTTAAGTCAGCTACATCAGGGAGTTTTGAATTCTTTTCAGCTATGCTGGCCAAATATAAACCTAATACATGGATTCCATTTGGCCTTTCCTATTGTCTAGACTCTTTGAAAGAGTGGAGGTATATATAAACCTGTTTCTCCCTTCATTTCCTTTCTACGCAGGCCTACTTCCTCAACTACCCAATAATAAAGATTAATCTTAGTTTTAAGTTGACTGTGTTCCTCAGATTTCTTCTGTTGGAAACTTAATCCCCACATGTATATTTATTTATTTATTTTCAGTTGTGGGACTTGAACTCTGGGCCTAGATGCTGTTCCTCAGCTCTTCACCTCAAGGCGAGTGCTCCACCATGTGAGCCACAGTAGCACTTCAATTTTCTGGTGGTTTATTGGAGATAAGAGTCTCACGGACTTTTCTGCCTGGGCTGGCTCTGAATCACTATCTTCAAATCTCAGCCTCCTGAGTAGCTAGGATTACAGGAGTGAACTTGTATATTTTCAATTGAATCATGAAAGTTCTTTCCTCTTGAGAAGATTAATCCATCCTTGAATTAATAAATTAGCAAATTAATGAATTGTCCAGAAAGTCACTTGTTATAATAATACTGTAATTTAGACATCCTAGTCTTCAAAACTGTAAGTTGAATAAATATCTTTCTCATGCTACCCATATTCTAAGACTCAGATATTGCAAGAGAAAATGGACTACACTTTTGGAGGAAACCTCAGAATTACAGTGCCAAAGTCATCTAGGAATATATCATACCTTGAAAATTAATCAATGAAAAAATGTGTTATGAAGTGAACAGGTAAAAGGATCCAAGATCAATCAACTAAGAGTGTGGTGTGGCAAGACCATATTACCTTGATGCATGAGACTTGTGAGACACACATAGATGAAGATGGTTTTATTGCCACGTATGCTTTGAAGTCTAAAGGAAATTAGATATAGGACAAGGCGGGGTTTGATTGGAAGACACCAAAGCAGGAGGGGAATGTTTAAAAATGTGATAAGTTTGTCTATGTTCAAGTCTTCTATCCCATTGGTTGTCAGGGTGATGGGTGAGGACTTCTATCAGTCCTGTGGAAAAAGAAATGAGAAGGAACATAGTAAGGTATAAAAGGAAATCTTAAAAATCCTCTGAGAACAGTTCCATCATGTTTGGACTATAGGTTAAACAAACAGGAAAGTGATGGAGTAAGTACATTTATGTGATCAAATCAGGAGCAAGAAACTATTGCACAAGGATAGGATATATTTTGCAAATTGAGAAGAACAAGGAGACATACTACCTAATGTTTGCTCCTACCAGTCTCTGGCAGATTTTCCCACTTACTCATTTCTTACAACTTAATGTTCTCAGAACCAACCAGAAAACAGGAAAAAATCCTTCCCTGGGGACTCTCTTCTACAGGAGCAGGCATGCTGGCCATGAATACTGAGTGGAAAGTATTCTGAGTGTGATCATTGCTGCCAAGATAGGCATCATCCACCTTCCTTCATTCCTGTCAGCTGGAGGAAATGTGTTCCTCCTACTCAATCCTCACTTCCTTCCCCCCACAATAGAAAGCAAATCTGTTCCTTGTCTGGGCAAGACAACAATATGGGAGCCACTTGTGAAGGGAGTGGGCGCTCTTAGCAAAGCAAATTCCTCTGCCACAGTGTTTGCTGGATGTCCACCTACTTACCTCGGAATTGTTCAGGAGACTGGACTTTCTTTTCCTTTTCTTAAGTTATTTGAATCTGGTGAGTTGACAAGAAATGTGATGACAGTTTTCAAGAAATTGCAGATGATTTTAGAGTTACGTGGTGGTGAAGACATTTCCAAACTGGTTTTTTTTTGTATTTCTGTTTGTATTTAACTCAATATTGTATTTGTTGACTTTGTAAAAGCTTATACTTCCTACCTTCTACAAACTAATCTGAAGAAATCTCCTATGTTTCATGTTTAGGCTTGAAGGAGATGAGTTTAGTTTCATGATGGCATACACTGATTACCAATACAAACAAGAAACTGACACAAACCCAATATCAGGATGACCTGCAGTCATCCTGTGTTATAAACACCCTCTTGGCTGAATTCAAAACGAAGTACCAAGGAAGGGAGTAGATTTTCACATTATAATGGTAATTGTTTTATACATGCTTAGTTCATGTTCCCCTATATTCCCTGTAATGCTTTAGGAAGATTTCACAAGGAGTATTGGTCATATTGATAATGTGAATTTGTGGCAGAAAAAAATACCACGACCACATGTTCACAGTAGCTGTAAGGAAAGTGAGCAGTGGACTATATATGAAGATGTATCAGTGGAAACATAAGAATGGAAGCAGCAGAATTTTGTCCAACCTGCCTGAAGCTCTGGAGGTTCAGGAAACTTTCCCACCACCTACCATCACTGAAGTTCTCTGATTATTCAGGCTTGG
Source organism: Dipodomys ordii (assembly GCF_000151885.1). Lineage (NCBI taxonomy): Eukaryota > Metazoa > Chordata > Mammalia > Rodentia > Heteromyidae > Dipodomys > Dipodomys ordii. The sequence goes on from NW_012267360.1 coordinate 883,074, forward strand.
GAATTTCATGACAGTTAGAGATGACCTCTAGTTCAGTGGTTCCCAAAGTGTGTCAGAGTCTTAGCATTAGCACCAGTGTGGAGCCAATGGAATATCCCAGTTCTTATATCTACTGCTCAAGATCTACAGAAACTTAGCGACTGGGGCCAGAACCCAAGTTTTGTCTAATTTTTAAAATTAGTATATAATGATTATATAAAGAGATTTTGGTATGATATTTCATACATGCACTTAATTTTCTTTGGTCATTTTTACTCCCCCTATTTACTCTCTCTCCTTCACCTCCAAAACTAATAGAAAGTGAACAATGTTATACAGAACTTATAATTCACTGAAAATTTTAATAATAGTATCTAGGGAGTAGGAAGAGGTAGTAATGAAAAGAGTTAATCTCATTAACATAATAGATGCACACTTGAAATAGCATGTGAAAATTCTTGGAACAATACATCTTCAAAACACAACAAAAAAGAAATGACAGGATTTTAAAACAAGTCTTATGTGGAGATACTACTTGGGAGCAAAAGGCTGAATGTGATCATAGTACTTTATATATACCTATGAAAGCAGATCAATAAAAACCTGCTGAAATTATTTCAGGAATTGAGAAGCCAGAGGGAGGTGAGTGATGAGGTAAATCAAAGAGAGCATTGTAAGCAAGCATGGATATGTCAAAAAAATCCTTGTACAACTAATAGACACTTTTTTTGTCAGTCATGGGGCTTGAACTCTGGGCCTGGGCACTGTTCCTCAGCTCTTCAGCTCAAGGCTAGCGCTCTACCACTTCAGCTAGAGAGTCACATCCTAGACACTTAGTTTTTTTTTTACTTTAAAGAAAAAAATATTCATTACCTTTAATGAAAATTATAATTGTTCCACATACCATTTATGGACACTATTGTTCAGGCAAAGATATTTTAATAAGTTAATTAAAAACTATATATGTGTGTGTGTGTGTGTGTATGTATGTGTGTGTGTGTGTGTGCGAAAAGTGTTACAGTGAAACTTGTTGAGATTGGTTTGAGAAGCCATAAGGGACAGGTGAGAGAGCCTATTAGGGGAAGTAAATCAGGTCAACATATAACATATGCTTGTACAGACATGTCAAAATGCAACCCCATAGTACAACTGATGCTAATAAAAATGAAGAAATGCCAGGAGCCAGTGGCTCATACCTGTAATCCTACTACTCTGGAGGCTGAGATCTGAGTATTGCAGTTTGAAGCCAGCCCAGGCAAAAAAGTCCATGTGACTCTTATCTCCAATAAACTACTCAGAAAAAGCCGGAACTGGCACTGTGACTCAAGTGGTAAAGTGCTCACCCTGAGTGTCAAGGCCCTGAGTTCAAGTCTCAGGACCAGCAAAAGAAAAAAAAAGGAAGAAAATAATCAAAGAATATGTAAAACAAATATACCAAATTCTTAATAATAGTTACACCTAAGGAGAGTAAAGAGTAAACCAATTTAGCAGTGATACTCAGTAGATATTATATTGAAAATGTGTGTGTGTGTGTGTGTGTGTGTGTGTGTGTGTGTGTGTGTGTGTATGAATGGAACCCTGGACCTCACTGTCCAGGAACCCTGGACCTCACTGTCTATTCTACAGCAGTCTATTCTGTTATAGAGTCTATTATGTTATAGAGTAGAAGCATTTTGTGTTCTATAATTTACATCCCTAATAAGAGTTGTGAAAAGAACGTAGTTCTCAGGTACCTATTTAAAGCTATGCTAAAAAGTTAAATATCACTAAACTGTGGAGAGAAATTTCTAGTAACCTTACACCAGAGGCTGCCTCATCTTGTGAAATATTCTCTTTTGCCTGTAGCACAGAAACTCTGCCCTACAATTCTAGACCATATGGTCTGCTACTACTCAGTCTCTACACTGCATTTTCCCATAGCTGTATAAAGGAGATACAACAATAATACAAGCAAGCCTTAACTTCCCATACATATTAAAATGTTTCAACCATAATGATATTGAACCTTGGGGAATTGTTCTAAGCAAGAACCACAATTACAATTTTACTCACAACTACACAGTTCGTCTCTTTCCCAAATTGCCATTTGGAGACCAATTCATCAGTCATCACAAATATTAGCAATAGATATACAGCATATGGCTAGAAGACAAAACATTTCACAAATCTGAGTCTGGCTGCTCCTCTGATTAGTGAAATAGAATATATTCTCATCCTACCGATTAGCAGAAATAAAATACTCAAATAGGAAAATAGTTCCAGGTGCTGCCAGGACACCTGTCAGGACTATTGCAGGAAAGGAGTTTCTCTTCCCAGTATTATGCAGAAATCACTGGTTCAGAGAAGGTCATACCTGAAAAGACCCTAAATCATCTTGAAAGTGAATGAGAACATTGTGATCCATATCTTGTTAAAGTTAAAGACAAGAGTTGATCCAAGGAAACTTTCAAGCACTTTTTTGGGGAAAAATTTTGCTCTGACACAAAATTCAACCAGCTTCAAGGCAGATGGATTGATATAACCCAGCTTTTGGCTGATCACATTAGATTATAAAATGTTAAATATTTAAATTAAATATGACCCCAGAATCAAGGAAGCAAAAGAGAAAATTATTTCAAAAGGCATGACAAGTTCAATTGTGTTTTTGTATGATTACTAGAATTGCAGACATCAAGGAGTTATACTAATATAGATTTCAACATTCTCTAGGGATATCATTGCAGAAAAGAATAAACAAATAACTGGAGGTACAGCTAGAAAGAATAATTCTCAGATGAGCAAACATTGATAAGTAATGTTTCTCAGCAGGTTGGCAGTCTAGAGACTGGAAATGGTTTGCAATAGATTTTAGATTTAGCTTGTTCATAATAAGAATATTTTTATCAGTAAATTGAATGATCAGATAAATGTTACTCACTATACTTTGCAGTCAGTACCCTGCCTGCATTGTCTGATCCTGCCTGCCTTTTTCAGCTGTTAGCACCTTCACATCTTCCCTCTCTGGCTCCTACATTATATTTGGGCCACCTCCATGGCATGGCTAAAGTGTCAAGGAATCAACACTCATTAGAAACAGCAATCAACCCATGATTTTGTGGATACAGAAAATCCAGCTTTCAGCTCCTTCCTCAGTAGAGGTAACTCTTGAATTCCCTTTTACATTGGTTCCAAAGGATTCAAACTTCAACTACAAAACTGCTTATAGTTCTGATAGCAAAAGTTTATTGATTTCCTTCCTGCTCCTCTCTCATTCCCTTACTCATCTATGGTTTTTCTGGTGATCATGTTGTAAATAAAAGAACTCACTTGAATGTTTCAGGATTCACTTCTGATAATACTCCTAACAAGGAAATTGTGAATGTACTTCCAGGAGGTGATTATCAGAGTGCAATCCTGATGACTTTCAATAAAATGGAGTAGTGGTATTGTTGATGGTAAAGAAAGGCAAAGATAGGCAGTAATGGCATGTTTTGACATCAAAATGACTAAGTCTTCTACCTATGATTAATTGGAAAGTAGGAAATGCATTGACTTCCCTGATAGCCTGCTCAGAATTGGAGTGAGAGGTCAACAAATGCCTCGGGTGATATTAAGCCATCAGGACCTCACAGGGAAGAAGGGCTCAGAACAGACAAAAGGAACACTGTATCACATTAAAAAACAGGGCTTTCAGTAGCATTGAAAGAAATCCTTATCTCTTGTAAACTAAAAATGGACTATACTGAAAACTAGACAACTTCTGAACCTATGATTTTTACAGAAACTTAGGCACAATGAAGGCATATCTATAGTATCTATAGCCACAAATCACGTATATTAATGTCTAAGCCCTAATAGAAACAGAGGTATGTATGTCTGAAATCTAGGAGGATATTTATGCTTGAAGATCTACCTTGATCCCCCAGAGATCTCTATACAAGACTCCTAAAACCATCCCCACCCTTCGTGCAATGTGATAGTTTTTTCTTGACTGGAGAGTCAAGGAAAATATCTCAAAGAGACAGAGGCTAATGCCAAACTGGGTAGATTATAAAATTAGAAATTTACTCAGGGTTCTGAAAACTGGAAAGTTGAAAAGCAGGCTCTGGAAGAGTCCATGTTTGGCAAGGACCCATGTTGAGGGTCATAATGGCACTGCTTATGTGACATCCACAGGCAACTATCTGAGTTCTTTTTTGTAAGTGCACTGAATTCATTTCACTTGAGTGACATAATCACCCCACAAGTCTCCATCTAAAACTGTCACATTGGTGATTAGGTTTCAACATATAGATTTAGAAGGAGACATAAATATTCTTACCTTAACCTAACCCTTACAAGATCATAGAGAAAGTAAACTTTCTTACTTAGAGACTAATAACTCGGGTCAATCTTGCTTGGGAAATACACCATTACTCATTAGGGAATTTCAATAAGACCTAGAAAAAAACTCTTGGGAATGAATCTTGATGTTACTGGGCAAAATATTAAGTTGAACAAAATAGGTTTTTAGCATGGTACACAGTCCTTTTACTGATGATTTAATGTCTTGAAACATTCCAGAAGATGATCTTAACATATTTAAAATGGCTTCATCAGAACATAGTGAGGAAGATGTCTTGCAGGATATGAGACATGCATGCAATGACTGCCATAAAAAGGATATAGGAGACCAGGCCAAAAGACTCAGACATTTGAATAGGTGATAATGTACTTATTATCAAAGAGTAGAGAGATACTTAACTATACCTCCAGAACCAGAAGATGCCTTTCTTTTTTTAAATTGATTTTATTGTCATGGTAATGCACAGAGGGGTTGCAGTTACATACATAAGGTAATGAGTTCATTTTTTGTTGTACATTGTTACCCCTCCCTTGTTTTTCTCCTACTTTCCCTCTCCCTGCTCCATTCCCCCAAGTTGTAAAGTTCATTTCCAACCTAGTGTCCTGTGAGTATCACTGCACATCCTTTGTGTTTTGTCTCACCATTTTGTTGTTCCCCTTAACTTCCGTAAATCAGATAAATGTATATACAAGGCAGAAGCTATCACAATCAAATATAGCCTTTCTTAAAAGCACTAAAGAATTCATTAGTGAGAGGAATGTCAGAAAGTTTCGAAGCTCATAAAAACTGTCAAAAAAGTAGTGACTTGGTTAATGCCAGACTTGTACTGACCATAGACTTAATTCCATTTCTGAGTTTCTGAGTGTCAGCCTTCTTCATTGCCTACCCCTATGTCTGCTACAAGGTCCACTCCTCAGGCACTAGGACACTAGGACATCACAGCCATGTCTTCAGGAATGTCATATTCAGGGTGAGTATAACTATGTGTGTCCCTCTCTGGATGAGTCATAGTTTACCTCTCTTCATTCCTCTATTAATTGTTCTAAGGCAAATACAAGGGATTAATAGAAAATGGTCTCCATTGATGGAAGCATAGAATTCCATTATGTATATACACCACATATTCTTGATCCATTCATCTACTGAGGGGCATCTGTGTTGGTTCAATATCTTGGATATGGTGAATAATGCTGCAATGAACATAGTTGTTCTGGTAGCTTTAGTGTGGCCTTGTTTGTCGTCATTTGGGTAAATGTCCAGAAGTGGGATTGCTGGGTCATAGGGGAGCTTTATGTGTAGTCTTTTGAAGAACCTCCATACTGATTTCCAGAGTGGTTGGACAAATTTACACTCCCACCAACAATTCAGTAGGGTTCCCTTTTGGCCACATCCTCTCCAGCATCTGTTGTTATTAGAGTTCTTGATTATAGCCATTCTAACTAGGGTGAGGTAGAATCACAATGTTGTTTTGATTTGCATTTCTTTTTTAATATATATTTTTATTGTAAAGATCCTTTAAAGATGGGTTACAATTAAATGAACAAGAGAATGAGTCAATTTCTTATTGAGTATTGTTACCCTCTTCTTTGTTTTTCCTCTCCCATCCCTTTCATCCCAACCTACCCAATTCCTCCCTCCTGCCCCCTCCCACAAAGTTGTAAAGTTTGTTTTCAACATAGTGTCTTGTATATCTCATTGTTACAATGGGCCAGCCTGTATCCTTATTTCAGCATTTGTTATTTCCCTTCCCATCCCCAATTAGAAAAAAACGTATATACAAGATGTAGGTCATGGGAATCAGATATAGTGACAACAGTGGTTGTACCATGGGGGAATAACATACAAAGAAACAAAAAAATCACATAGTACATTATAAGTATATTAACAAGAATAACAAGACAGATAAAATCTTTTGTGTCCCTATCTTGGCATTCATTTAGCTTAGCATCAGATTATATCATCATATGTACATAGCTTTTGACCTCTTTTGCTTGTCCTAGACATGTACTATTTGAGGGAAACTATGGGACTTACGTTTCTTTCAGTCTGTCTTACTTAATATAATTTTTCCATGTGATACATATATACATATATGTATATGAATTCTATGCCTCCGTCAGAAAGAATGACACCACCCCATTTGTTAGGAATTGATTATGGCCAGAGAAATTCAGCATTCTTCATGTGTCTATTTGCCATTCTTATTTTCTCTTCAGAGAAATCTCTTTAAGTCTTTAACCCACTTATTCATGAAGTTGTTGTTTCTTTTGGAGTTTAAAATTTTGAGCCGTAAGTTTATTTTAGATATGAGGCTCTTGTCAGATGTATTGCTATTTTTCTTCCATTCCATTTTTTTAGCTCCCTTACCGAAGATTAGATGGCTATAGGTCTGTAGGTTCATTTCTGGGTTTTCAATTCTATTCTATTGGTTCTGAGGTCTGTTCTTGTGCCAGTACCAAGTTGTTTTGCTTACTATGGCTTTGTAGTAGAGTTTGAAATTTGGCATTTGATGTTGGTAAAATTTGTGGATGGGAAGGGAAAAAACAAACCGTTTAAATTGGGATACAGGTAGACCCTTTGCAACAATGAGATGTACAAAACGTTATGTCAATAAATGAACTTTACAACTTTGGTGGAGGGGGGAATTGAGGGGGCAGGAGGATGATGGGAAGGGATGGGAAGGGGAAACAAACGAGGAGGCAACAATGCTTGATAAGAAATGTACTCATTATCTTGCCCATGTAATTGTAACCCCTCTGTA
>NW_012267360.1:893770-898859 GCF_000151885.1 Dipodomys ordii
TAAGCCAAGCCCAAAGAAACATAAATCCAATGGTTTCCCTTATTTGCAATATCTAGTATATGTCTGAGTCAAGCAGAAAAGGTCAGATAATGTGATGTTAGGAAAATGAACCCTTAGATATGTATTTAAATGTTTTTTTTTTCTTTCATTCGATTGTTTCTAACACATTTATAAGATTATTTCTTAGTTGCTTTGTATGTCCCTTCCCCACAGTATACCCCTGCTTTCACTATATTTGATGTCGGTATAATTTGTGGAGGAGAAGGAGAAAAACAAGTCGTTTAAGGATACAGGTGGACCCGTTGCAACAATGAGAAGTTGTCATGTCGAAAAAGAAGAACTTTACAACTTTGGTGGGGGGGAGGGGGAAGGATTGGGTGTGAGGGGCGGTGGAGGCTGGGAAGGGATGTTAAGGGTAAACAAAGGAGGAGGCTGCAATGCTTGATAAAAAATATACTCATTATCTTGCCCATGTAATTGTAACCCCTCTGTACAGTATGCTCACAATAAAAAAATAATAAAAATAAAAAATAAAAAAGAACCATTCTACCATTATTTTTCATTGGTGTTCACAGTTACAATATTAGACTAAACTATGAAACTGGTAACCAAGACAAACACATCTTCTGATATTAATGAACTTATTTTAGTAAAAGTTTATTGAGACTCCTTGATACAATACATTTCTGTTTAATGTTGTCTTTTCATTGTATTAAGCAAAATATATTAAACAATGTGCCATACTTCCTTGTGATTTAGTCTTATATGTATTTTCCATTCATTAAAGGATAGAATTCTGGGTTTTGTTGTTGCTGATTTCACCTATTTTTAATAGTGAAATATAATGCATTTATATATTGAAAATGGATTAAGCTGATAGGTTTATAATAATTCATAAAGAAGTTTCCAGGCATTCTCTTTATTATACTCTACAAACTGTGATATGTTTTCCAAGACAGTTGGGATGACAATGACATGAATCAAAAAGGCAATTATTATAAACAGAATATATTAAATTGGGTGATTCTAAGATTGGTTTAATGTCATGATATCAAGTTTTCTTCTAATAAATGTACATTTTCATTGTTTTTTGATTTCTAGTTAGATTCTAAGCACAAAAATATTACTTCATTATGTAACCATATCCCAAACCAGCTAGTATCAACAAATAATATTTGTGTAGACTTTATTTTATATCAAAATTATTTCAAATAGTTTTATTCACCTCATCTTCATGACAACCTATGAAATGTTTATTATTATTATTTCTATCATACAAATGAAGATTAAACATACAGAATATCTAATTTTAAAGAAAATGTAATCAGAAAAAAGGGCTGGCCACTAATGATCTCAGAGTAGTTTTACAATTTGTGCGTACTTTCTAGCCCTGCACTCATATTCTACTCTTTTTGGTGGGAGGTCTAAACATCTTAGAAGACTCTCATTCCTGTTTTTTTTTAAAAATTTCTCAGCATGTTTCAGCTTTTGTTTTTCTTTGGTCCTATTTATATCTATATACATATTTTCATGTCCATCTATATTTCTGGAAATTGCTAATAGTTCTAGAGTATTAATGATGAGCTTGTTTGCAAATGCTGCTGAACGGGCTTTTTTCTTTCAGTATTGTATATTTTATGAGAGTTGATGATATTTTGGATGACTAAGAGAAACAATTTGTGTTCTCAATCAAATCTCTTGAAAGAATTCAGCTCTAGCATGAGCCAATAGGTCTCTGCTCTGCGGTTAGTTCAATTAACATTACAGAGAAAACTGTAGACTGAATGATCTATGATCATTAAACACAAATGAGGACTTCCAGTCTGAGTTTTAAAATTTAACATTTGTATCCAAATATTAAATTTGAAAACAGAAGATAATGTTTTGCCTAACTGGAACATCTTGTTTATTCCACAGACATACTTCTTCTTTAAAAATCCACTGGAAAAATTGCATGAATTATAGATAAGCAAAAGAATAAAACAAATAACTTGTTATCTTAGCATTCAAGAATGACTTCTGTAACATTTGAAGCCATTTCACTCAGGTCTTTTTGTGCATTTGTGTGTATTATTTCAGATGAAATTTTAAACAAAAATTATGGTGTACCTTGGACTTTTACTTCAAAAACACATTCAACCATATATTGTGAGGTTTTTCCATAATCTTAAAGAAACCTTGAATATCACTTTTAATGACCCCATCACTTTATATTTGCTAGATTTAATAAAAATTATTATAATTATAATGAATGAGTAATATATAAAGTCAGTTTGTCTGAGCTTAACACAATATATCAGGTAATATATCAGGTACCAAAGTAAACTGTGAAACAGATCATCTGCTAAGTGTTTCAAAGTAGAAGTGAGAAGCAATTAAATGCTCTGGGACTTCCTCACCTGCATTAAAGATGGATAGGGTTGAGAGATGACTCAGGTGGTTTCTGTAGACATTTGGAAAGCCTCAGTTATTTTTGTGGAGCAAGGAGAAAAATTCTCATTTGTACATGACTCAATTTATGGACTGTGTTCTATTTCATTAACCACCTGCCTACTAATGAATAAGCATTAGGAGACATTTCTTAATTTAGCTGATTCTCTTTATTGTCATTCAGTAGCATCTTCTTGTGTAACAACAAGTTATAGCTGGTTCTATGCAGTTACTGCCCCCTCCCAGTGTTTCCAGAAGTTATAAATGTAAATTAAAATATCTCATAATTCATGAGGTCCAGTCACTATGTGTGCTGGTGCACGTGCCCTGTTTTTCCCTGTATTTCTTTCTTGTTGTTTGGTTGGTAGTTGTTATTGGCAGGGAGAGCAAGTGGAGAAATTTATAAAGCTATTTTCTTTTCCATTTGTGTTATGTTTCCTACTCTGCAAAGCCACATAAAGGAATCTCAGGGATTTTTATATGATTCACTGAGGATAGAGTTTTCGATTGCTTATGAAAGCACCCATCTTTAGAGCACTAGGATAAATGGATTCATTAGCACAAAGTAAAGGGCCCTGACGTTCATGGGAAGCAAGAGACCAGAAGCACTGGAAAGATAATTTTCTTTGGATCAACTTACTGTTCCTTTCTTATTTTTGGCATATCACCCAGACACCTTGAGAGAGATAAGGTTTCCCATATTTCCACTGTAGGACACAGCACCCAAGACGGAGTCTGATAGATTAAGAATTCAATAATTATCATTATTTAATTTTGAAATTATTAATCCATTATTAGTAAAAATTATGGTCTTTAAGTATGAATTGAAAATATATTATTTTATAATGGCTATCAATTGCTAACAAATGTAATATATGTGTTTGGGAAGGGATGGTAAGGGGAAACAGAGGAGGCAACAATGCTTGATAAGAAATGCACTCATTACCTTGTCCATGTACTTGTAACCCCTCTGTATGGTATTTTCACAATAAAAAATTAAAGAATTCATCTTTTGCAAATAAGGGAAATCATGGGACCTATGTTTCTTTGGGCCTGGCTTACTGGCTTACTTACTTCACATAATATAATTTTTTCCAAGTCTTTCCATTTCCTAACAAATTGGGAAATGCCATTCTTTCTGATGGAAACATAGAATTCAGATATATATCACATTTTCTTGATCCATTCATCTACTGAGGGGCATCTGAGTTGGTTCCATATCTTAGCTATGGTAAATAATGCTGCAATAAACATAGCTGTGCTGGGAGATTTAGTTTGGTCTTGTTTGTGATCATTTGGGTAAATGCCCAAAGTGGGATTGCTGGGTCATAGGGAAGTTCTATGTGGAGTCTTTTGAGGAACCTCCATACTGCTTTCCAAAGTGGTTGAACAAGTTTACACTCCCATCAAGAATGCAGTAGTGTTCCCTTCTGTCCACATCCCCTCCAGCATCTCTTGTTGTTAGAGTTCTTGATTATAGCCAATCTAAGTGGGGTGAGGTGGAATCTCAATGTTGTTTTGATTTGCATTGTTTTTATGGCTAGAGAGGTTGAGCATTTCTTCATGTGTCTATTGGCCATTCTTATTTCCTCTTCAGAGAAGTTTCTCTTTAAGTCTTTAGCCAACTTATTTATTGGACAGTTGTTTCTTTGAGGATTTGTTGTTGGGGGATTTTATTTTTTGAGTTCCAAGTATATTTTAGATATGAGACCCTTGTCCGTTTTATGGCTAGTGAGGATCTCCTCCCAATCTGTGGGCTTTCTGTTGATCTTGCTAGCTATGTCCTTTGCCATGCAGAAGCTCTGCAGCTTCATGCAATCCCATTTGTCCAACATTTCTTTGATTTTAAACGTACACATTACCTTGCCCATGTAATTGTAACCCCTCTGTACAGTATTTTCACAACAAAAAAATTTTAAAAAAAGAAAAGAAAGTTTTGGCCTATGCCAAGGAGACCTAGGGTTTCTCTTATTTAATCCTGTAATGCTTTCAAGTGTCTGCTTTGACTCTGAAGTCTTTGATCCATTTGGAGTTGATTCTGGTGCAGGGTGATATACAAGGATCTAGCTTTAGTTTCCTACAAGTGATTAAACAATTTTGCCATACCATTTACTGAAAAGGCTGTCTTTTTTCTTTTTTCCATTCTATTGTTTTAGCTCCCTTATCAAAGATTAGGTGGCTATAGGTCTGTGGGTTCATTTCTGGATTTTCAATTCTATTCCATTGTGCCAGTACCAAGCTGCTTTAAAAGCTATATACATATGACCAGATAAGATGAAGTTAAGGGCAATAAGCCCCCAAATAGGGACACAAGTGGTTATTTTTTCTTGCTATTGTTTCTAATGTGTTTATAAGCCATGTTTTCACTGTATTTGATGTTGGTATATTTGGGGGAGGGGAAGTGTAAAAAAAAAATGTTTAAATAGGGATACAGGTTGACCCATTACAACAATGAGATGTACAAGACACTATGATAAAAAAAAAAACTTTACATTTTAGGCAGGAGTAGGAGTGGGGGGACAAGGCAAGGATGCCCACTGTCTCCACTCCTCTTCAACATAGTCCTAGAACCCTTAGCCAGGGCAATAAGGCAAGAAAAAGACATTAAAGGGATCCGCATAGGGAAAGAAGAAGTTAAACTATCTCTTTTTGCAGACGA